>NW_023994464.1:0-285000 GCF_015586225.1 Lucilia sericata
TCGCTATACTCGCATTTTTGAAGCTGTAATGTGTGTTAAAGTCATTTTCTGAAGGGGACCTTATATGAGGAGAAGGGTCATTTATGGGCCGATCCTAAAAAAAATTGGTTAAAAGGTTTTGGTTCGTAAGAAACTTACTTATACCGAATTTCATCGCTATACTCGAATTTTTAGGCCAGTAATGAGTGTGAAAGTAATTTTCTGAAGGGGACCATATATGAAGGGTAGGGTCATTTATGGGCCGATCCTCAAAAAATTTGGTAAAAAGATTTTGGCTCACATGAAACTTATTTATGTCGAATTTCATCGCTATACTTGCATTTTGGGGCCAGTAATGAGTGTTAAAGTCATTTTCAGAAGGGGACCTTATATGTGGGGTAGGGTCATTTATGGGCCGATCCTAAAAAAATTGGTTAAAAGGCTTTGGTTCGCAAGAAACTGACTTATACTAAATTTTATCGCTATACCCGAATTTTTAGGCCAGTAATGAGTGTTAAAGTCATTTTCTGAAAGGGACCTTATATGGGGGCTAGGGTCATTTATGGGCCGATCCTCAAAAAATTTTGTAGAAAGATTTTGGCTCATATGAAATTTATTTGTGTCGAATTTCATCGCTATGCTCGTACTTCTAAAGCAGTTATGTCCGTTAAAGCTGTTTTTTGGAGGTCCACTTGTATGGGGGCTATCCGAAAAATTGGACCGATATTGCCCATTTTCAATACCAAACAAACCTTAGCAATAGAGAATATTTATGGAAAATTTCAACTGTCTAGATCCTCTCGTGTGGTCCCTATCGTGATTTCAACAGACAGACGGACAGACGGACGGACGGACGGACGGACGGACGGACAGACGGACAGACGGACGGACATTGCTAGATCGTCTTAGAATTTAATAAGGACCCGGAATATATATACTTTTATGGGTCTATGGGCAATATTTCGATGTGTTACAAACGGAATGACAAAATCAATATACCCCCCATCTTTTTTGATGGTGGGTATAAAAATCGATATCTGGTAGGAAATATAAGTGATCACAGATTAACGCGTTTTTCTCAAAAAACTCAATATTAACGAAGTTATAGAGGTTTTTAGTTTTGACTTAATTTTAGTACCAAAAATCAATATTTGGTAGGAAATATAAGTGATCACATATTAACGAGTTTTTCTAAAAAAACTCAATATTAACGAAGTTATTGAGGTTTTAAGTTTTAACTCAATTTTAGTACCAAAAATTGATATTTGGTAGGAAATATAAGTGATCACATATCAACGCTTTTTTCTCAAAAAACTCAATATTAACGAAGTTATAGAGGTTTTTAGTTTTGACTCAATTTTAGTACCAAAAATGGATATTTGATAGGAAATATAAGTGATCAAAGATTAACGCGTTTTTCTCAAAAAACTCAATATTAACGAAGTTATAGAGGTTTTTAGTTTTGACTCAATTTTAGTACCAAAAATCGAAATTTGGTAGGAAATATAAGTGATCACAGATTAACGAGTTTTTCTCAAAAAAGTCAATATTAACGAAGTTTAGAGGTTTTTAGTTTTGACTCAATTTTAGTACCAAAAACCATACTTGGTAGGAAATATAAGTGATCACAGATTAACGCGCTTTTCTCAAAAAACTCAATATTAACGAAGTTATAGAGGTTTTTGGTTTTGACTCAATTTTGGTACCAAAAATCGATATTTGGTAGGAAATATAAGTGATCACAGATTAACGCGTTTTACCCAAAAAACTCAATATTAACGAAGTTATAGAGGTTTTTGGTTTTGACTCAATTTTAGTACCAAAAATTGATATTTGGTAGGAATATAAGTGATCACAGATCACGTTTTTCTCAAAAAACTCAATATTAACGAAGTTATAGAGGTTTTTAGTTTTGACTTAATTTTAGTACCAAAAATTGATATTTGGTAGGAATATAAGTGATCACATATTAACGCGTTTTTCCCAAAAAACTGAATATTAACGAAGTCATAAAGGTTTTTAGTTTTGACTCAATTTTAGTACCAAAAATCAATATTTGGTAAGAAATATAAGTGATAACAGATTAACTCGCTCTTCTCAAAAAACTCAATATTAACGAAGTTATTGAGGATTTAGCTTTGACTCAATTTTAGTACCAAAAATCGATATTTGGTAGGAAATATAAGTGATCACAGACTAACGCGTTTTTCCCAAAAAACTCAATATTAACGAAGTTATAGAGGTTTTAATTTTGACTCAATTTTAGTACCAAAAATCGATATTTGGTAGGAAATATAAGTGATCACAGATTAACGCGTTTTTCCCAAAAAACTCAATATTAACGAAGTTATAGAGGTTTTTAGTTTTGACTCAATTTTAGTACCAAAAATTGATATCTGGTGGGAAATGTAAGTGATCGCAGATTAACGCGTTTTTCCCAAAAAAAAAAACAGAATATTAACGAAGTTATAGAGGTTTTAGTTTTGACTCAATTTTATTACCAAAAATCAATATTTGGTAGGAAATATAAGTGATCACAGATTAACTCGCTTTTCTTAAAAGACTCAATATTAACGAAGTTATACACAGAGGGAAAAAGAAATATACACGCTTGGTACCAAATTGGCACCAAAGAGGTTGTAATTTTTCAATAACAACCGTTGTCAAAGTATATACATACGTACGACAACACTATGTCGCAACGTTGTCAACATTGCAACAATTCGTTGTTGAAATCTAAATTTTTTACACATACGTTGTCTAAATGTTAACAAACGTGGTAAGCTCACTATTGGCAACGGATTGTTTGCATATATTTCTTTTTCCCTCTGTGTAGAGGTTTTTAGTTTTGACACAATTTTAGTACCATAAATCGATATTTGGTAGGAAATATAAGTGATCACAGATTAACGCGTTTTTACCAAAAAACACAATATTAACGAAGTTATAGAGGTTTTTAGTTTTGACTCAATTTTAGTACCAAAAATCGATATTTGGTAGGAAATATAAGTGATCACAAATTAACGCGTTTTTCCCAAAAAACCGAATATTAACGAAGTTATAGAGGTTTTTAGTTTTGAATCAATTTTAGTACCAAAAATCGATATTTGGTAGGAAATATAAGTGATCACAGATTAACGCGTTTTTCCCAAAAAACTCAATATTAACGAAGTTATAGAGGTTTGTAGTTTTGACTCAATTTTAGTACCAAAAATCGATATTTGGTAGGAAATATAAGTGATCACAGATTAACGAGTTTTTCTCAAAAAACTCAATATTAACGAAGTTATAGAGGTTTTTAGTTTTGACTCAATTTTAGTACCAAAAACCATATTTGGTAGGAAATATAAGTGATCACAGATTAACGCGTTTTTCTCAAAAAACTTAATATTAACGAAGTTATAGAGGTTTTTAGTTTTGACTCGATTTTAGTAAGAACAAGTAAGAGTGTTATATTCGGCTGTGCCAAATCTCATATACCGTATGCCGTAAAAGGAATGCTTCCATATAAACATCAGGGTGATGTTTGGAATATAGCTTAAGACAATTATGGACTGAGCTCTTTTGAACTAACAAAATATTAATTTTTAATATTTTGTACTGTACTTGTAATTATCAGAGTTTTCTTCATCAAATTTTCTAAAGAGGATCTCATATGTGGTGTATGGTCAATTGTTGACATATCCTCATAACTTTTTGTAGACTGATTTTGGTTCATATAAAACTTGTTTACATTCGCTGTTCTCGCATTTTTATGCCAGCAATTAGCGTTCATGTAATTTTATAAAGGGGCTTATATGGGGGGGTAGGGTGAATTACCGACACATTCCGCATGAAATTCGGAGCGAATTTTATAACCGTATTTCATAACTCATATTTTTAAGCCAGTAATTATCGTTTAAGAAATTTTCTAAAGGGCATCTTGTATGGGCGGTAGGGTAAATTATGGACCGATCCTCCCTAAATTTAGTGGAGAGATTTTGGCACGCATTAAACTTATGTGCGTCAATTTTCGTCACTACATTAATATTTTTAAGCCAGTAATGAGCAGTATAGTTATTTGCAGAGGGGGCCTTATATGGGGGAAGGGTCATTTATGGGCCGATCCAAAAAAAAATTGGTACCGAGATTTTGGCTCGTAAGAAACTTACGTGTGTAGCATTTCATCGCTTTACTCTTATTTTTAAGACAGTAATGAGCGTTAAAGCAATTTCCTGAAGTGGACCCAATAGGGGGAGAAGGGTCAATTATGGACCTATCCATATTAAAGTTATTAAAAAGATTTTGGCCCGCGAGGAACTTAATTGGGTAAAATTTTATTGCTATATTCGTATTTTTTAGCCAGTAATGAGCGTTAAAGTCATTTTCAGAAGGGGACCTTATATAGGGGGTAGGGTCATTTATGGGCCGATCTTAAAAAAAATCGTAGAGCGATTTCGGTTCGTAAGAAACTTATTTATACCGGATTTCATCGCTATACTCGCATTTTTGGACTAGTAATTTTCTAAAGGGGATCTTATATGAGGGGTAGGGTCAATTATGGACCGATCCTCAAAAAATTTGGTAAAAAGATTTTGGTTGACATGAAACTTATTTATGTCGAATTTCATCGCTATAATTGCATTTTGGGGCCAGTAATGAGTGTTAAAGTCATTTTCAGAAGGGGACCTTATATGGGGGGTAGGGTCATTTATGGGCCGATCCTGAAAAAATTTGGTAGAAAGATTTTGGCTCATATGGAACTTATTTATGTCGAATTTCATCGCTATACTTGTACTTCTGAAGCAGTTATGCCCGTTGAAGCTGTTTTTTGGAGGTCCACTTGTATGGGGGCTATCCGAAAAAGTGGACCGATATTGCCCATTTTCAATACCAAACAAACCTTAACAATAGAGAATATTTATGCAAAATTTCAACTGTCTAGCTCCTCTCGTGTGGTCCCTATCGTGATTTCAACAGACAGACGGACAGACGGACGGACGGACGGACAGACGGACAGACGGACGGACATGGCTAGATCGTCTTAGAATTTAATAAGGACCCGGAATATATATACTTTTATGGGTCTATGAGCAATATTTCGATGTGTTACAAACGGAATGACAAAATCAATATACCCCCCATCTTTTTTGATGGTGGGTATAATAAATAATGGATTATATGTATTATACCCTTATTTGTTGTCATGTCATCCAAAGTGTTAAGTAATCGATCAACATTTCGCACGGTGTACACCATAAAATTATTATTATTGTTGTTTTATTGTCATTGAGTAAAAACGCACATACTATTTACCCGAAAAAAATACTGATGGGCTCCCTTTTGCACTTGAGGTGTCTGATTGCTGTGTGTAAATTTTCAAAGTCATAGCGGTGTTGCTCTCTGACAAATAGCCGTGATGACAATTAAGTCAACAATAATATAATCTATTTAGTAAAAGACCGTGAAAAAAAAGGTCTGCACCAGCAGCAAAAGAATCATTAAAAACAAATATTTATAGCAAAGTGTATATATACTATTTTTGTCTGCAAACTTTTTAATGTTAATATAATTTAATGGCTTTCTTTTGAATTGACCAATGATGATGAGAAGAAAAGGGTGTTTTTCTAAAAGTTATTTTGTAGTCTAATTAGGGTTTATTTTTAAATCGTTCTATATTTTAAAAATAAAATTACTTTTTTTATGTTTTTATTGACTTTTCCATAATTTGTAAAATTACGAAGTTGTGTCCAATGACACACAACATCGTTCTTTATATAAGTGTAATTAACTAAAATTCTTTCTAATACAAATTAGGTCCGTATTTAGAAATCACTCAGGTTTTTTTACAGAATTTTCAAAATTGTTTTCCGTTCATGTATTTAAATACTTTAGTTGATGTTCTTTGTAAATATTTTAGATTTATTCTGAAATAACAAGTTCTAACTAAACTAAACTAACTAAACTAGTACAAACAAAACCACCCCATTTTATTGACCAACGACCGAAATACTCGTCTCCGAAATCCTCAAAATTCAAATCGCAGGTACCGCTAAGCTGTAGAAGATATTGATCTATTTTTATACCCTACTCCACTATAGTGTGGAGGGTATTATGCGTTTGTGCTGATGAATGTAAAGTATACCATTCGGCTCAGAATCACAACGTCTGTCCGTCCCTCTGAGTGTCCATGTAATCCTTGTGCGCACGCTACAGCTCGCAATTTTCGAGATAATTCTAAGCGATTTATCACCAAGATAATTCTATGCGATTTAGCACGTGATGATTTTCTAAAAATTTTACAATTAGTTGAACAAAATTGTTACAAGTTGAAAAGTTTGTAAACTGTCGTCTAAAGGGTTTTCCATTTATGATTATAGCCAAATACGTTGCACACTATCTAATGAAGTAATGAAGTAATACGAATATATTTAAAGTAATAACATAGTTTTATTAGAATATTTCCCAAAATGTGTTAATTTTTTTTTAAATATTTCTCAGTTAAGTGTTTTGTGACACTAAATGATCGAAGGAATTTGTAATTCTATGTTTTAAATCTTTTTGAAACGATAATTGCATACACATTCCAATTATTTGTTGATAAAATCCAAAAATATAAATTTTAAGCTAAAATGTTTGCAAAAATCTTTTCCAGAATGCATTTCTATAACTTAGAATATAAGTCTAGAGAAAAAGTTGTCTAATATGCGTAACGTCTGTAAAATTACAGAATTTTATATTTGGGTCACAATTAGACAGTCATGAGGACTTATAGATATAAATGTGGAAAACTAACACTGGGATTAGTAAAAAATATTTAGAAAGTTTTTTTCTTCATTGACTTTTGTAATTAATACTCTAATAAATTCGAAAGAGTAAATAATTTTTCCGGACAAAACAATTTTGTCGAATTTTATCCTAATATCATTAATTTTCGAATTTGGGTACTATATGGATGCTTTGGTCAAATGTGAACTGATCACAATACTTTATAGTATAAATATAACAATTTTGTGAAAATTTCACCTTCTTACGTTTTTTTACGTTTTGCAATAAAGTTTGTAATTAAAAAACAAGACCAACAGAAGAATTATGCAAATTATTCGTCATTTAAAGCCAATAAAAATGTGGTAGGACCTAGAGAATCATAAAATTGTAAATTTCGAGATCTATCTAACAGCAATAATATCTACTAATGTGTTTTCTTTTAGTTCAAAATATAATAAGGGTTTTCATTTAAACGTTCAAAACTCTCGTAAACTGTGCAACCTGTGCATGTTTCCATTTTCGCAATTGAATTGTATGGAAATTGATTTGCACAACCCTTATAAGTTTGAGCAACTATTTAGACTGGAAAACTTGAGCAAACTCATTGTGCATTTAATAAATCCGTTCACTATTGTTCACTTTTGAATTTATGGACTTGAATATTCACATTTTAAACATATTTTGTACAATTTTTTGTTAAAATAATATATTTTTTATTTTTTGATTTCGTTTGACATTTTTTTAAATGTTTTAAGCGTTTAAATGAAAACCCTAAATAATTGTTTTCCGATTTGAACAATGCTGATTAATTTCAAAACATTTTAGATAAACCTTTATATCTAACATATAAAAATACAATAAGAAAAACCAACAATATTATGCATCCAGATAAATCACCTCAACCATAAAGTAATCTTGTTCAAATTGATTATTCAAAGCACACACTAGCACTGGAATTTGTTATTACACAAATACATAAATAAATAATATACATATGTATATATTTAACAGTTATACATATAAACTTTAGCATACTTATGTGCGTTATACAGTTTTTTTTTTTTTTTTTTTTTTTTGTTAAATAGCAACATGTTGCTCATTGCATTCTTACAAATCAAAATTGTTACATTTGATATTGAACTCTATACAAAAAATAAATTAAATGAAAGAGGAGAAAGAAAGGAAATCTTGTACAATTTCCTTTTAGTATAAAATAAAGTTTTTTTCCTGTTTATTTTTATTTACTTTTTATTGTATTTATTTCATTTTATCTTACTTATTTTATAGTTCTTCTTTATTATGGTTTCACAATTTATTCATCTAAATATAGCAAAATATTACTCTTTGTATTTTTTTATTGAGAATTTAGTTTTTGTTTGTGTTTTCAAATCAAAAACTGATGTTGTTATAGTTTCTTATAATCTGTATTAATAACGCTTTTGGGTGAAGATCAATGGCATCTTTAAAAAACAACTAACGATAGTGATGAGTTAGATATACTCGTGAGCATTTCAAGAAAAATACTACTTGGGGAATTCACCCTGTAACCCCTTACCATGTAAGGGGTTAAAATCCTAAAATTTACTTACACAATAGCATTTTAAGTCATTATTTTGACACGGTGATGTTATTGGGGGAAATTACATTACCTAGTTTTTGCTGGGTATATAAATGGTCAGCTAGATCGTCTCATTAATTCACAATGATTCAAAAGTTATTTATATGACCAATATTCCCGTTGGTTACTTAACATACTCTTACGTTTTTTGTGATGTGTATAAATGTTGTGAGGCATTGAAAGGCATTGAATGAAACAGACATACTACGTGCTTGTTTTGAAATAAATAAATTCTAGTATTTGCAATTCGTTATCAATTCATGGAATGTTTAGTGTTAGTTTTCTATTTTTGTATACCCTTCACCTTCGTGAAAATGGTATATATAAGTTTTTCATTCAGGTTGTAATTTCTACAATCCTTATGGATAGCGAAGTTTATCTTTTGATTAAAGAATAAAACTGGTAAAAAAGGTACATGACTTTTGTCCATCATAGGATTGTACTTTCGATATCTTTGACAGATATCGTTAGTCTTAGTTTAAGGTTCGCTTTTAGACTTAATATGTATATCGATATTTTAGCTCATATTTGATCGACTGTTACTTTTACTTTCATTGACCTAAGTCACTACTTTATGTATATGTATAGTTTATATTCTGGACAAAGCGTTCAGAAAATTCAAGTATTCATATTGTAAAGTAGATATATAAATATCTTGCATTTAAAAGTGGTTACTTGAACATCATCGAAATTGCTTTTCATATACTATTTTACTTTATATGTTTATATTACTTTTATTTATACATATTTTTTTTTTTTTATTTATCTAAATAAATACGAACAGTATAATTTTTATTTCCTTTTTGATATAGATATGTAGAATAAGATTGTATTTGTAATTCTAGTCCATTGGTAATTTGTTTTTCATATTGTATAAATAGTAAGAGTATTTTTATATTCCAATTGTACTTATTATACAATATGTTTTTCATTCATTTTTACTATATCCTATATACTGGGATAAATAAAGATAATTGTCAATTTTGAGAACAAACTAAAGAATAATATAAATGAAAATGGTTGATTTGTATATGTTAAAATAATATTATTTTATTTTTCTATGATCGTAATAAGATAAAAATGAAAATAGGTTAGTTTATGTTAATGGAATCACGACAAACAAAGTAAGTAGATTAAAAGAAGATAAGGTAAACTTGTAATTGTTTCCTTTTTAAGAAACTTAAAATAATCTGAGTAAAAACTTGCATTACAAATCAGTAAAATAATGATGATTACTTAGGAAATAAGTTTATTGCATTTTAAAAAATTTAAATGATTGGGTCAATTATGGATCGTTTTTCATGAAATTTGATGTAGAGATTTATATATTTATTATAAAACTTGATGTTGTTAAAAACATATGAGAGACATTTATAGGGATATCTGAGACTGGTATTTTACAATATGAGTAGAGTTAAAATTTATAAGATTTTTCAGAACATAATAACCTGCAAGATTTTTAAAGAAATATTGTATTTTTTACGCTTTCGATATTTGTCATTAGAACATGGTATACATGATCAATGATCATTAGTTTCTATGAAATAAAATTGTATTTATTTTATATGTATATAAAAATATACATCGAAAAATATAAAATCAAATCAAATTGATTAAATAAAAATTACCAAACCTTAATTTTTTTAGCCCCCAAAAAAGTTAAAAATTGAAATTATTATAACCTACACCACTTTAGTGGGGAGGGTATATTGGGTTTGTGATGATGTTTGTAACGCACAATAATATTGGTCCTATACCCACCTTAAAGTATACCAATCGGCTTAGAACCATTTTCTGAGTCGATTTAGCTTTGTCATTCATTCATTCAGTTCCCCCTTTTTCATGATAAGGAGCGCACAACAGGTCCGATAGTGGCCTAGGTGTATTTCTTTGGATTTGATGTAATATACATCCTACTATCAACCTACCTACCTACCTAGCTATGTCCGTCCTTGTAATCAAACTACAAGTAGCAATTTTGAAGATAATTCAATGAAATTTGGCACATGATATTCTATTGTCCCAGGGACGAAATCTATTGAAAATGGTTAAGATCGGTCCAAAAACAAGTTCTATACTAGCCTTGATGACTCTCATGAATTTTATAATTATAGGGTCTCATTTGACCATAGCCCTATACAAATCACCCTTCAAAATTTGACTTAAATGTCCACAATTTTATTCAACAATAAATGGCTTAAGTATAATTCAAGACTAGGTATAATTCAACGTAAATGCTTTATTGTGAAAACTAAATCACATTTTATTTTTGTAACAGGTGTAGGGTATTATATAGACGGCCTCGCCCGACTTTTTACTTACTTACTTTTTTTTGTGTGTTTTTTCGGAATTAACAAAAAGGTTATAACGACAGACTTTCGGAATGGTGCAGAGCCCTATTTGAATTACCACAATCGTTCTCGAGAAACAGCTTAAATGCAATATTTCCTATCATAAAATAATACATCTATCCCTTGTGTTGCACGATACTCTTACACGATTTCACTTTAAAACGATTTTTTATTTCCTCGTATTCAGACTTGTATTTCCTCAACTACTCTTGAGATTAGTAGAAAAAAGGAACCATTTTGAAAAAAAAAGTTATTTAAAAAAATTTGTAAAACTTAAATTTTTTGGAAAGAATGAAGAAATAGCTATCTGAACTCCTTTTTGTTAGGACCAATAGGTTAATAAAAACCATATATGACCAAAATGTCCAGCATTGACCCCAGCGGTTCGTGACCGATAGAGCTGAAAATTTGAGTCTGGCCTACTGTCCTATAGTACTAAGCTTGGTGCAAATTTCATCCAAATCGGAAGACATAAATTTTAAAAGTTGGGTCACTTGACACGAAATTCGCCAATAACCAAAATATTTTTTTAATACTCAAATACCTAAAATCAATAAACCTAAAACAATAAGGTTTAATTATTTAATTACTAGATTATTTAAATAATAATTAATTTACATAATCTGACTATCTTCAGACAATATTGGTTAAGTAAGCTGCCTACATACTAAATCTTCTGTTTGTTTAACATGATTCACTTACATACATCCAAATAGTTCATGACAATCTAAATCACTCTTTTATTATTCATTTTAACCGCATATCTCATTTGTATTTTCATTTCTAGACTAAAGACCACATGTACTTTGTAAAGAAGCAATAAAAAAATTAAATTAATCCTATCCACTATCCTTAGTGCGTGGTAAGAAACTTAAAAAAAGAGTAAATTTATGCCTTTGTTTTTTTTTCTGGAGACGTCTAATAAAACTTCAAATAGAGGTTAAAAATGTGGGCGAAAAAAATACAAGCATTTTAGGGATAACAACAGCAGTAGTGGCGGTTTCATATGATGTAATCTTTTGTTGTCAACAGGATTTAGCAAGGAATCGTTTTGTCATGTGAGATGTTTCATATATAGCAGTAAAGGGAGAATACAATAAGATTTGCTATTCTGTTTCCTTTAAACTGCTGTATAGTATTAGATATCAAAAGAACTATTACATGTGTTTAAAGCTGCTCGATTTTTAACCTAATGGCGATTTTGATAATAGAAATAATCTCACTAATTATTTAATAGCAAATTTTAAATAGCTTCGAATTGAATTGTCATTCTCATAAACAGCTTCTTCTACGATTAAGCCTATATAAAATTTAATTGAACCTAATTGATCAAATTACTTTCATCGATATGACAAACAAAATATTTTACAATATAAAATGCACCACATCAGTGAAGTACTAAAGTTAAGATGATGCAAATATTGTGGTAAATGCATAAAGCATAACTGGAATGAAGAAGTATTCATAGCAAATGAGTTAAATCATTAGGGTAAATAAATGCAAAAGTACTTACAAATATTTACACAATAATGACATAAATAATGTAAGAATTTTGATTCAGAATATTTTCATAATATTTTAAAATAAATTTTACAAAATATGTTTATTGCTTTACGTAGCATTTGTTTAAGAATTACTTATTATTAATAAAATAAGTAAAATTGTAAGTGGTTTTAGTAAGTAGGTACTCCCAGAGTTAATGAGTGAAAGTTGTGAGAGTCAAGATTCCTATCAAAGAATCCCTTCGGTTTTTCTAGTCTTAAACATAATATTACATATTTTTTAAGATCGGGCCTATGTTTACTTTACTTAGATACCTTTGTCAGTATATGTATATACATTCATATGTATGTATTGATGATATTGCATTTTTAGAGCTTATACCTATCAAGAGAAAGGCAAGCAAAACCTTTTGGCATTTTACTGCTTTACAATATTTCTCGAAGAGAAGATGACAATATCAACAAACATGTTAATGCCATTTTACCCATGTTATCTTAATTTTTCGCAAAAGGCGCTATTGTATAAGCCAGTTTCTTTTAGTTTAAAAGTATGACAGTAGACGTTTTATTTTTTGTTGGCTTTTGGTTTTTGGTGTGTATAAGTAATGTCAAATAGTTGCTTAAATTATATAGTACATACATTTATATATAATTCATTTTTATATGTAAATACTCAAACACACATTCATATGTACAAATACTTATACTTATAGCTAGAGGTTTTAGGTTAACATACTACCAGATAAAGATACGTCTTCATTTCTTGTCTATTTTCTTCTCTCTGGCTCTATTCTTTTCTGTATGTTCATTTTCTATGTTAAGTAGTGCTGAGATTTTTATTTAAGATGCAAATATCAAAAAGAAAAAAATTAGGTAAAAAAAAAAAAAAAAAAAAAAAAAACTAAAGCAAGTGAAAAATTTGATTCCATATTATTTTTTACATGCAACTATTTTTAGATTTGTCAAATTTGTAATGCCGTTTATCTAGTAGTAAATCTTCTCTTGTCAGAGAAATGCAACAAGATTTGCATACGTTTACACCCATAAGTCTCAACTGAAGGAATATTAAAATGTTGCCAACAAAAAATATACATATATTTAGAAAGAATGAAAAACTATGTGGTTTAGCTATTTTCATATTCAAAGAAGTTAAGTCTTAAGATTTATTTTGGTATTAACTTTTTGGTATAAGTTATAAACTAAAGAATATTGTAATTGTTGTACTTTTTTATTTAATAGCTATTCGAAATGTTTACTATTTACAAAACAAACTTTAATTTGAATTTCAGCTGACCTAAATATTTAATTCATTTGACAAAAACTTTTATAAAAATTGTGATCTAAAGTTATCAAACAGATTCAAACGTCTGGTGGGATTAATACTAACGACATCAATACGTTTACTTTTAAACATGTTTACCATATTTGGTTAAAATCTGTTAAACGGTTTTCTATCCTTATATACATATTTTCTATCAATTCTTATTAAAACAGATAGTATTTTTACGTTTTTTTTTCTTTTTCGTTCCAGGTAAGTTTAATGAAATATGGCACTACAGGTAATTTTTTACAAAGACTTCCATACACAGAAAAAATTATCAGTAGTTTATTTTCAATTAACATGTTTTTCTCTTTCTTTAATTTTAATTTAAGCAATTTTTTATTTGTCTTAATTATCTCGTTGTTTAAAACCTAAGTTTACAAATTTGATTAAATTTTTAATTGATTCAATTAGTTTTTTAATTGATTGAAAAAAATTTTCTGGCCAACTTTTCTATTTTAGTTTTTTTAAATATTTTATTTTGATTTCTTATGCTAACAATGTTTATAATTCTTAAATAGTCAATACGATTTTAGGCATATAATATTCAAGTTTCCTGACATTTTATAAAATACTTTATATGATCAAATTTGATAATAAAGTGATATTTTTTGTAAATGCTCAAAGCATTGTTAAAGGTCAAGCATTCCTTTAACATTGTGAGTAATCAGTTAATAATTTGATTGTTTTAATCATCAGCTTAATTGGTTTTTAATACATTTTCTACCAAACAAACTAATTCATTTGATTAATAAATTAATAAAAATTAGATTTTATTTTTATTAAATATTTAATTTATACAATTAATGAATTAATCAATTTTAAATTTTGTCTCAATTATTGATATTAATTGTTCTGATTAATTCGTTATTTGAAAAAAAAAGTATTTTTTTAATTTTTTTACAAATTTGATAATTGATATCATCATTTTGGTGATAGGTGCAAAACTTGCTTGATACAATTATTTTGATAATTGAAACATATTTTTAGTTTTTTCTGTGAAGTTAACTTAAAAATATTATTACAATGATGGTTAATCATTTAAATGATTGAATGAATTAATTATTTACATCTTTAATTGTAAAGAGTTTATTACAAGAAAGACAAGTGTTTTCACGATGCCACTTTTTATGTCTCGTTTTTGCTTAAATGTCTTTCTTTATACATTTCTATAATAATTTCATTTAACTGTAAGTATAGTGACTTTTTAACAGGCAGATAGATACATTCACACATGCATACATGTATGTATGTACGTTTTGTATGAATCAGTTTGTGTAAGTAGTTGTATACATGACATATCTGTTTCTTCTTTACTAACAAGACTAGACAGTGTCTCAGCAATAGCACTCACACTTAATAACAACCGTGCAGAGTTTTAAAAGAATGAAAACTTATAACAAGCTAGTTTTATGTAACTAGAAATTATTGTTTAAAGTATGGCGAACATTCACCACGTACAATGATTTAGATTAAGCTAAGCACGTAAAGGGAAATTTTTTCAAGGTCTTTTGGAATAAACATTTCAAAAGTTGTTATTTGTATACTACTAAATGGGTCCTACACTAGTATACCAATCGGCTCAGATTCACTTTCTGCGTCAATTAAGCTATGTCCGTCTGTCCGTTCGTCTGGGTGTCCATATAAACCTCTTGTCCCAACGACGAAGTCTATTGAAAACGGCTGCAGCTTTTTCTCGTGATACGAGTATATTAAACATAATTATGAACATAAAAGCCCTATTTGTCGTTTTCAGTTGTATGGGGGCTAGGTGAAATAATGGACCGATCTTAACCATTATCAATAGGCTTCGTCTCCGGTACCATAGAAGATCATGTGTAAAATTTTATTATCTTCAAAATTGCGACCTGTAGTTTGATTAAAAGGTTTACAAGCGATATTCGGGGGTTCAGTTGTATGGGGGCTAGGTGAAATAATGGATCGATCTTAACCAGGCTTCGTCCCTGGGGCAGTAGAAAATCATGTACCAAGTTTTATTGAATTGTCTTCAAAATTGCGACGTGTAGTTTGATTACAAGGTTTACATGGATGAACAGACGGACGGACATAGCTAAATCGACTCAGAAAATGATTCTAAGTCGATTGGTATACTTTTAGGTGGGCATAGGACCAATATTATTGTGCATTACAAACATAAGCACAAACTACTAAAGTGGTGTGGGTATAATAATCGATATTTTTACATACTACTCACTGGTGTAGGATATGCTTAGCCATGCCCTACAATTCATTTCTACTTGGTACATCATGAATTCATTCTCTTATAAGTTTAAAAATGTATCCAAGAAATCGTGTATGAGAATGATGTTGCAATTGTTTGAGTGTTTGCAATGTGTCATTTACCATACAATGAATGATATGAGTAGCAGGCAACCAGCTAACTGTCACAAAATATCTGAGGTATGTGTTTGATTTCATTTTTGTTATTGTTGGTGGCTGATGGTGTTGCTATTTGCCCCTCGTTCATAACTAAGATGGTGCTACTTTACAAATAACGTCACACAGACACCAAAGAAGTGTTTGTCTGTATTTTCACTTTCTCTTCATCATATTTTTTACTGAAATATCCTTTTGGCATGAGTGTGTATGTATATGCCTGTGTATAGATGAAAGTATTTAAGAGTGTGTGTGTGTTGATACATTATACAGCATGATGAGTGTACAATCTGTCAAGTTATTTTGTCATAATTTATCTCATGCAAAATACGCTACAAAAATTAATTTTTGTTCTGCATACAGGTGTTGGATGAAAGTACGTTCTTCTTCAATTGGTGTATTTTTTCTTATTCTATTTTATGTATTTCTCTCAACATTTTCACGTGAAATACATATGTAGTTAAGTGGAGACGAGTGTTGATAAGAAGTGTTTGTTTGACTCAAGAGTAAAAATGTACATTTGTATACAGGGGCTTCTACTGCGATGTTTTTTTTTTTTAAGAATTTTATACGAGTGGTGTAAGAAAGTTATTTTTCAAACTTAGAATTAATTTGTTAAAGTTTATTGCAATCTCTGGATTTATAATAACGTACGAAAGTACTTATTGAACTTGTATATACATAGAGAAGATTTCATGCCAAGTAACCCACCCAACAATCGATGTCATTCTATCGGGATAAATTTTGCACCAGTGTTAGTCCTATTGGATTGTTTTATGCAACTTATTACCAACTGTTATATTTGTTTGTGGCGAATCTCATATACCCACCATAAAACCGTATGCCATAAACGGAATGCTCCCCTAACATCATGATCACTCATCAAATTAACTGACCGTTTTTCATATAATATTTTAGACCGATTTTGGTTCATATAAAGATGTTTAGATCGAATAGCATTGCTGTATTCATATTTGTATGTCAGTAATTAGCGCTAAAGTAATTTTCGGGAGGCATGCTTATATGGACCGACACTTTCCGCATGAAATTCGGTAGGAAGATTTAAGTTTCTATAAAAGATTCTTATATAAAATTTCATAACAGCACACGTCTTTTTAAAACAAGGCTGTTTTTCGGGGGTCGACTTGTGTTAGGGCTATCCGAAAACGTGGAGCGATATGGCCTACAGAGAACATTTTGGGAAAGTTTCAACCCTCTAGCTCATTCCGTTCGGACTCTATCCTGTTTTCAATAGACAGACAGACAGACAGACAGAATTTAATAAGGATCCAGAAAATATATATCTTTGTTGATGGTGGGTACAAAAATATTTTTAATCGCCTTTACCACAATGTACGACCGTTTAAAAATAAACATTTTTTTACCATAACTGAGAACAGATTCATGTTATTTTTAAGGACAAAAAATCATATTCAAGTAATTATAGTTATAGAATAATCCACATAAAGAAATTATTCGAAAAATTTACAGTTTGGCCTCGTTTTTAATTCGTATGTATGTTTGCTAATACGTGTGTACAATTATTTCTAACTACTATTTACATATGTATGCGAGAGTACAACAACGTTTGTACATAATTGTAGGACGCGAGCGTGATTTCCTGGAATTGTGCTGACAGGGCAAATGACTTTTTAAAAAGTGTTTTGAATTTTTATTATGTTTTTATTTCAACTAACAAATTGTAATATTAGTATATGTTTTAATTAACTTAAAGGGAAATTTGTATATTTTTATATACATATTACAAGTACCTTTGAATAGAGTGTGCGAGCAAACACATTTGAAATAGGTTAAATATTAAATGTAATTTAAATAAATTAAGTTAATGTTTTTAAAATCAAATCAAGCTGCTTGTTTAGTCTATAGGAAGATAATTTTAGTTTAAAAAATCGTTTTTTAAAAGTTTTTGTTTTGAATTAAAAAATAAATAGTTGTTGATTTTATTTTATAATAATCTGTTAAAATTCACGGAATATTTATGTAAGTAAATAAGTTTACTATGTAAATTTGTTTTTAGTTAAAGTCATGTGCATTAGTTAAGCTGGTGATATAGTTTAGTTTATATATTTTTGTTGGAAAAACAGTTTTCAATTATTTTTTTACAGTTTTTTACAATATTTTTAACAGAATTTATGGTGATATTAGGCAGTTTTAACTACTTAGTATAAAATTTCTTCAAATTGTTATACTACTTTAGTGGGGAGAGTATATCTATACCCACCTTAAAGTATAGCAATCGGCTTAGAATCATTGTCTTAGTCGATTTAGCTATGTCCGTCCGTCCATGTAAACCTTGTAATTAAACTACAGGTCGCATTTTTGAATATAATTCAATGAAATTTGGTACATGATCTTCTATTATCTCAGTGACAAAGCCTATTAAAAATTGTTAAGATCGATCCATTATTTCACCTAGCCCCCATATAACTGAACCCCCGAAAGGGGCTTGAAAACCTTGTAATCAAAGTTCAGGTCGCAATTTAGAGACGAATCCTATTGAAAATGTGTAACATCGGTCCGATCCCTAGCCTACCTAGCCCCCATACAACTGAAACCCCCGAATAGAGCTTTTATCTTCAATAAACTCGTATCTAGACAAAAAGCTGCAAAACCAAGTTCTGTACTAGCCTTCATGACCCTGATGAATTTTTTACTGATAGGGCCTAATTTGACCCTCGCCCCTATACAAAGCCCCCTTCGAAATATGACTTAAACGTACACAATTTTATTCAACTAAAAATGGATAAGGTATATCTGAAACAAGGTACAATTCAACTTAAATGCTTAATTATAAACACTAAATCACATTTTTATAACTAGTGTAGGGTATTATATAACCGGTCTCGCCCGATTTTAACTTTTTACTTGTTTTATAAATTTTTGTAAAGTTAATAATGTTAAGGGTCTTATTTATAAATAACATTATATTTTATAAAAGGTTTATAAAAATAAATCTCCATACAAAATTTGATTTATGAACCGTTTATAAACTAATTGTATTAATTATGTTTTAAGGATACTTCAAAACCATAAACTCCCTAGGAGTTTTATGAGGATCGGTCAATTTGGCCCAATTAGCTAATATATATTTCTTTTTTTAATTATGAGTATTGGCTTAATTAAGGAAATACTTAGATTGATTGGTAAAACTTCAATGTTTTAAAAAGTACATTTTTAAAAAAATATTTTAGAATACTTTTACTGATTAAACACAAAATATTTTACAAATCTTCTTGTTCGCCTGACATCAAATTTGGCATTGTTTGATCAGTCGAAGTATTTTAAAATATTTTCTGAAAAACTTTGAAGTCCTCTAAAAAGGACACAGGATCACGAAATGAAAAACTTAAAACGAAGTTATATCCATTAAATTTATAGCTTCAGACGTATATCATACGGTTCATGTCTAATTTTTATTTCCTAAATCATTCAATCAAGTATTACCAATTTAAACTTTTATTTATTCTTTAGAGAATTCGTTTAATAAAAAAACATTACATTTCAAATTACAAATAAAACTTTAATTAATAGAAATTTTCAACAGATGCAGAAAAAGGAACAGTAAAGTACAAATGTAATTCACTACTGTTCGTTTTTTAATCGCTCAATTCTATTCTTTATAAAATGTATTCTGTTTAAAATAACATTACGAAAATTTTGACTTTGAACTCCATTACATTTTACAACATTTATAATAATAAACATTACACACATGCATGGATACTAGAATATTGTACCAGAAAAAGGCAGCAAGAAAGAAACTTCTAACTAAAGAATAAAAAAAAACTAAACTAAACAAAGAATAATACAACATTGAACATCAAAGGATATTTTTTTTTAGCAAAGTAAAAACTGAAAATAAAAAATTTCGGAAAACATACGAATTATTTTATATTGTATAAAAAGTACAACAAAAAAAAGTAAGTATGGAGTAAAAAAAATAACTGAATTCAAGTCATTGACAGAGTACAAAATAATATGCATAAGGGAGAAATAAAAGAAACAAAATGAAAAAAAAAAGAAAAACAAAGAAAATTTTAATCTACCTACAAAAATACTATATTCTAAATATGTATGTACTTGAACGCATACGAGTACATTTACACATGTACAATATGTACATACAAATACTTTAAACATACAAATACATAGAGGAAAAACAAAGCTACAAGAGATCTGGTAGAGCGCAAATCGATTGTCTGCAAAAATAAAAATTACATTACACAATATCTACACCATTTGAATAAGAGTTTAACCCATGGACTCTGAGAATGACAAGACATAAGGTTCCCGAAATCCACCGAATTCAAATCGCAGGTACAGCTTATTTATTGACCAAGTTTTTACTGTTTTATTGCCTAACTTATAGCCATTTATTATTTATTATTTTTAATTATTTGATAATTTATTTCATCATTTAATCATTTGAAAAGTGATTAAAATATAAAAATGTTATGCCTTTAAAATAAATATGTAAGATCGGCATCAAAATGGGTTAAAAAGCAATAAAAAAAAAATAAGGAACAAAAAAAGTAAAACGAAACACAAACCCAAAAAGAATAATCACAATACAAAGGGTACCTTTGAAGTACTTCACTTCACTCCCTCTCAGTCTCAACCACTCGAACAATCAGCCATAGATTCTAGCTTTTGAATACATTGAACTAACAAAGCAAGTGTTGTGTCGTCAAGTTTACGAAAATATAAATGAATAAAAAAAATCAATTTAAAACACAACACCTTTTTAGTATAAAAATTTTATATAAGAGTATACTTTACTTGTCTGAGACGAATTTGATGGACCCTTCATAGGACTTTGAAAAAAATTAAATAATTTTTTTAAGTTCGATGGCCTATGTTTTGCACTCATATTTGTAAAAAGGTTTTATATTAAATAGTGATTTCATTAGGAGATTCTACATACATACATAGGGGTAATTTCATGTCAAGTAACCCAACTCAAAAAATCGACTATTGGATAGTAGGCCAGACATATTTTCAGCTCTATCGGTCAAGAACTACCGGATTTAGGGGGGTCAAAGTTGAACATTTTGATCAAACAGGGTCTTATTCAAATGAGTGTAACTGGCCAACATATCCAATTTTTACCCCCTCAGTTCTTGACCGATATCTGAAAATTATTGTCTGGCCTACTATCCCATAGTACTAACCTTGGTGCAAATTTCATCCAAATCAGAAGACATCGAATTTAATTCCCCATATGTATCTCGAATTTACTACGATACTTTTTTCATAACTATAAATTCTATAATCTTTCATAAGTATATTTTTATCAAGGCATTTAAGTTTACTACGATACTTTTTTCATAACTATAAATTCTATAATCTTTCATAAGTATATTTTTATCAAGGCATTTTTATACCCATCATCAAAAAAGATGGAGGGTATATATTATATTATATTATATCTAAGACCCAAAAAAGTATATATATTCTGGGTCCTTATTAGATTCTAAGACGATCTAGCCATGTCCGTCCGTCTGTCTGTTGAAAATACGATAGAGTCCAAACGGAAGTAGCTAGAAAGCTGAAATTTTGCACAGATACTTTTAGTTAATGCAGTTCGTTTGGTATTGAAAATGGGCAATATCGGTCCACGATTTCGCCTAACTGTCCAAAAGAAGCATCTATAGCGATGAAATTCAACATGAACATATTTTATAGGAACCTAAATCGCTTTGTAAAATTTTATAAGGATCGGTTCATAATTGACCCAGCCCCCATATAAGGTCCCCTTCACAAATGGCTTTAACGCTCATTACTAGCCTAACCTAAAATCGTTCTAGAAAATTTGACGAGGATCGGTTTATAATTGACCAAGCTTCCCCCTAATAAGGTCCCTCTCAGAACTTTAACGCTTTTTACTACCTTAAAAATACAAGTACAGCGACAAAATTCGTTACAAATTTCTCTACCAAATTTTAGGAGGATCAGTCCATAATTGATACTATCGATATACATAATATGTATGATGGTAAAATTATTCATAGATGTAATAAATGAGAAAATTGTTTTGATAATAACAAAAGCATCGATTCTTAAATATTAAAGTTTATTTATTAGAAAGCATTCCTTTTCGGCAATGTGTTGATGGTGGGTATACAAGATTCGGCACAGCCGAATATAACACTCTTACTTGTCAAATAATAAGATTATTTTTTGATGTGAGAATGATTTCATAAAAAGATACTTACAGATAGCGACGACTAGTTAAAAATGTTTGTCCGTCTCTCCCTGCGTATGGTTAAGAAATAAATTCTATGCCTAACCAATATCTATGAGATTCCACAAAAATAATTTTATGACACATGAATTTTTGAGCACAAATACCCTAATAGCAAGATATATACCCAAAGTAGAGTACAGAGAATATACAGGAAATATGTTCTTGTGAATAAAAATTATTTGATCTAAATACAAGAAAAACAATGAAAACAACATGCGAATATAAACATTTATTTTAATTTTAAATTCATCATCGTTGAATTTATTTCAATTTTGTATTTATTTTACAATTTTATTTGCCATCATTCTTTGTTTGTTTCATATTTAATAAGGTATAAAAGAAAAAGACCTGAACATGTCTTTTTCGGTTTTTACGGTAAAATTTTTACTTTATCTGGTGCTCCTAGAAATTTTGTTTAAATAAAATTATATATTTATACCAAAATATTTGACCTTTACCTATATAAAACCACCATTTTTCTGCTGTTCTTACAATTTCCATTATAATTCTTTGGAACACACTTAGATTTTTAATTATGTAAAACATGTTTACCATGAATGTTTAAGACTTACATAAATTTAAATATAATTTTTATTATATTTCCGAACATAAAGTAAAACATTTTCTAAAAATATGTTTTAACCTTAGGGATTAAATTAGCAAATTATGTTGCTAAGTAGAATCATGGTGGATGATAAATAACAATGGATTCAAACCATCATAGTAAAAAATTTCAATCAATCCTTTTTCTTCTGCCAAGCATATGAATATAACAACCTTTCTCAATTAATCTTAAAAAGCAACTGAAAATTGACACTTTAGTAACAAAAGGTTACAATAACATTGACCCAACTAACACATGGACGTATACACTTCATTTTCATCGTACAGTGGGTTAGAAAGTAGTGATTTTTGGTTTATACTTGACAGGCATGAAAAAATTCTATACCATTGTACTTTTTTCCAAGACTTTTTGAGATCAGACAAATGTAAACAAATTTTTATATAAGAAATTTGCGAAAGTTATCACTTTGGACTTGTTCATAAATTTGTCATTAAACTAGACCAAAGATTAGTTCATAGATCATTGAATAGTTAGTCAACTAGTCAATAGACTAGTGCATACACCACATAGTTTAGTCCAAAGAGTAGCCAATAAAGTTTTTACTAGAATGGCGCATAAACTATTTAATAGAATTGTGCGTAGACTAGTGCCTAAACTAGTCAATAAACTAGTATATAAACTTGTCAATAGCCTAGTCCTTGACTAGGTTTTAGACTAGTCCAATAGACTTGTCGGTAGACTTCCATACTTCATATATTAATCAGCTAATAATTTAATTTCATTTTCACCTTAATTCAGAAATATTGTAATAATTTGTTGACAAAAAAGGCATTTTCTGAAAGAGGGATTATATGCGGGCCGGGGTTTGTATGGTCCTATCCTTATAAATTTTGGGATTTACGTCTACATCTGTTATTTTTGCAGAATATCATCGTGATTAGTGTATATAAGTGAATTTTGACCATCAAGTCATTTTCTGAGGGGGGACTTTGTGTGGGGGATAGGGTCAAATAGGGAATAGGGTCGTTACGAAAATCAGCAGTATATATTAAGACTACTAAGCTTTGCCAATTTTTGTAGTAATACAAGAATATTTAACATATTTATGAGCTCAAAAGCCCTATACGGGGTTACGAAATAATGGACCGATTTTAATTATTTTCAATAGGCTTGGGTCAAAAGAAGAGTATGTTCCAAATTCCATAAAATTCTCTTGAAAATTGCGACCTGCAGAGTGCGCATAAGGTTTATATGGACACACAGACGGATATAGCTAAATCGACTCAAAGTGATTCTCAGCCGATAGGTATACTTTAAGGTGGGTGTAGGACCAATACAATTTGGTAATATACCCTCCCTACTATAGTAGTGTACATTTTTCCTCTTATCCCTTGTATACATATTCAATAATTGTTTTTATTTAAAAATTTTTAGTTATTAATATACTTTAGAATTCCTAAAAGAAACAAATGTTGCCATCAAACACACTGTAGCCTATAAAATAAGTAAATATACATTAAGGAAACATACTTCATTTACATAACTCCATATGAATAAGAGTTTTCGAAATATATTGTCGAAAAAAATGTGTACAACAATTTAGTGAAATGTATACTAAATTAACTCGTCTAGAGGTTAATAATATCATAATTTATTAAAACTTTCTTAATGTTTTTCAAAGTTTAAAACTAATAAATATAGAAGAGGAAACCCTTTGCTGAGGATGTGTCAATGTCATACCGGAAAATTTGTTACAGAGTAACAAAAAATTTTGCTAACCCTACTTTTATGATTTCAAATATTTGGAATTTAACTTATTATACAGCAAAAATTTATATTACAATTATTCACTTACCCATTAACACTTTAAGTAATTATTTTAATTCGATGTTGTCATTGGAGACAATTATCACAAACGCTTAAGATTCCATTCACACCTATTTTAGTTTGTAGCAATTGAACTTTGTTATATGTTAAAAATATGAATATTCATAATTTTTAACACATTCACTTCTAATACTTTCTACTCGAAATCAGAAAAAGTCTTTTAACAAAAATAAATATATCTACACACGTACATATACGCTGTATTGTTTCTATTTAGTTTAATAATATGTATGTGTTTGTTGTTCTTTTATAATGTTGACATTGGTATTAAGTTGTTACAATACAGACATACATTGTTACATGCAATCACATAAATGTAAAGATTGTTGTTAAGAAGTTTATAAAAATGTGAATTCATGTAATAAGTAGATAAATATGTATGCTTATGTATGAATGTAAAGGTGTGTTGACATTTTTAAAGATTGTGTATGTGTGTGTTTGCATGTATTTACGTTTATGCTATTAAGTTTGTACGTTTAGCATACATATGTATATACTTACAAACGTATTCGGATATAGTATCCTTTTCCTAGTTTACTTAACTCTATTAGTTTTCAATCCATTATGTTTTTGCCAGATTGTGTCCCTTTTTATACTTATATATAAAATTGTTATGGTTTAAAGAACTTTTCAACAAATATAAACATTTCAATAGCAAACATGCATAAGAACTAACAAACACACATACACACACACATATACAATTTCATACACATACATTTTTGTTGTTTTAAATATTTTCTAAAAATCTTATACATTTTGTATGAGTAAATTAAGCAGTAGGTATTGTTTTTTCCTATACGATGCCCCATAAAATAATATCTACAGAGCTCACGTTCTTTTTACCTTGAAAATTTACTTAGAACTGTAGTAAAAATTCTCAAAAACTAAAAAGTAATTAAAACTGGTAACAAGTTTCACTTTCCTTAAAAAAAAACTTTTATTATTATTTTTTTAATATAGTGAGGTGGTGGCTTCGATTCCAAAGAATTTTGCATTATGGTCTATGGAAGTAACGTATAGTTAGACATATTATTTTAATTAAGAAATAAATTATGTAATAAAAAAAATTTTACGTAATCAGTCTAAGCAAGTGATCCTGTTATATTTAATTTTCGATTTCGAAGCATTTACAATCAAACATGTATGTATATAGGAGATTTGATGTCAACTTTTGAAACCGATGACGTCCGATCGCTGTTAGTCCTATTGGATAGTAGTTTAGGAAAAATTTTTTTAACAAAATCGGTTAAGAACTATCTGAGGTACAGTGGGTCAACATTTTTTACTTTTTGGCAAAACATGTGTTTCTTTATATCTATGTTACTTATTACCTTTTGTTCTTATCAAAATTTGTTGCAAATAGTTTAGCTAGCTATTTCGGTTATTTTTGAATAGAGAAAAGATCTTGGTCTGATATTTGTTTGCATGTGATTGGAAATTCTGTGCACTAACTAATAGAAGAAATTTGCGTAAATCGTTTCAAAATTATGCACGATATTTTAAAACAGTGGACATAACTTTTAAAATTAAATGTTCAAATGCCTATAACTTGAAAATTATAATCGAACGCTTTCAGAAAATATAAAAATCTTTTAAATGTTAAATGTTAGGCATTCCAATATCGACGCTATGATATTTTAGTTTGGCATGTCATACTATCGTCGAAATTGTGCAAATGCATGAAATACCTCCTTAAAACAAAAATGAAATAACTCCCTAAAAAATTGTTCAGAAAGCAAAACCAACGAATTTTGGGGATTTAATTCGTTTTTTAGGAGATTATTTCACATTTTAAATGGGGAGTTATTTCATTATGAAATAATTCCTTAAAATTCAAAAAAAAATGAAATTAATCCCTAAAGATATTTTTGGGGAGTTATTTCATTATACTACTTTTATCACACGAAAAAAAATGTGTGATAGCAGGCCTTCGGCCGGGCGCAAGGTTTTTATCCTCTGGGGTACATTGGACACCGGCTTCGCTAAGAATATTTTAGAAAATCTTTATTTAGAAAATCTTTACTAAGCGAAGCCGTTGTTGGTCATATTATAGAGTGGTAAATCCTTGCGTTCGGCAGTAGGCCGGCTATTTAGGAAATATTTATTAAGCGAAGCCGTTGTTGGACATACCATAGAGTAGAAAGCCTTGCAACCGGCCGCAGGCCGGCTATTAAGGCAATCTTTATTAAGCGACTAAACTGAAATGTATTAAACTTTGAAATCCCACTCGAAAGTATGAGCGACCAACTTTTTTTAGAAATGTCAATAAAACCAACTTGTTCCATAACTTGTTATTTTTAAATGGAAACTTATTTCATTTTAAAATTAGGGATTTGTTTCATATGAAATAAATCCCCAAAAATGGGGTGTTATTTCAGTTTAATTTAGGAAGTTATTTCATTTCGTTGGGGCTTCTTTTCATTTTAAAATTTTTGTTTTGGAGAGTTATTTCGTGGGGAGTTATTTCATGACGCCCTTAAAAAACACTTATTTTGATATGTAAATATCCCACTAATTTAAAAAAAAGTTTTTAAATTTTAAAAGTAAAAAAATTAAAATGTTTAAAAAAAATAAAAAAAATGGAAACATTGAAGAAAAAGGTGAAAAATTATACTCATTCGAAAAAAAAAAAAAACTGTATGACCAAAATGTCCTGCTTTCACCCCTCCGATAGAGAATTTGTGCCTGGCCTACTATTCAATAGTACAATGCAAATTTCATCCAAATCGATAGTTTAAGTCACTTGAAATGAAATATGTACTTTTCGTGTTATGACAAAAGTAGAATTTTCGATGGAAATGCCTATATGCATCTTAATTTTTCTTAAAGTTTTTTATTGGAGAATAGGTCTAATGTCCTTGATAGTGTTAAGGACGCAAGTAAGAGTACATCAAAAGATGAAATAATGAATATGCTATGAATTATTATATTAATACTAAATTTTAAAAATAAGTATTAAGAAATTGCTTTTCGTAGACCAATAAAAAATAACTTGGAATGTTTTTATATCAGATTTAAGAAACGATTTTGAGATTTATTTTTATTTTACAGCAAATAAATGACATTACTTTGAAGTTTTAAATATGCAGTGTGGAAAATTTTATAATCCTTTATATGTACATTAGAGTGTCCCGAAGAACAGACTTTTTAAGAATTTCATGTAGGAATACCTCTCAATAGAAGCGTATTAAAGTACAGAACACTAGAAAAATATTTTTTTTCGAATGGTCCTCAGTTCCCTACCAACGATTGAAAATCCTAGCCTCAGTATAATTTGTGAAAAATAAAATATTTTGTATTTTTTTGAAATGGGTCTCAAAAATGACGGGAAAAATAATTATAAAATTCTTGTAGAGTATTTTTGACCCACAAAATTATCATATTGTTTTCGCCTTTTTTCGAAATAGGTATCAAAACTGTTGTAATTTTTAATTTATACAGAAAAATATTTAAAAAATAGTTTGGCATTTGGTTTGGTCCATTTCAGAATTTTTTAGATTATTTTGATATTTATATGTCCCTTATAATACACTTAAAGTCGTTTTGCGGACAAGGAATAGTCTAACAAAAATTTTAATTATTTTTCCCGCGATAAGCTCAAAATTACGGATCAAGATTTTCAATCGCTGGTAGGACTTTTTCGAAAAAAATTTTCTTATTTTTCTTGTATTAAGTACAAACGCATCGTTTTAGAGGTACATGTATGGAAATCATACATTTAATTTTCAAAAATATTCTATAATTAAAAACGTATACATATTTTATATTGCAAATAAATATTTATCATACGCCTAGTGAGCCCTTAGCATTGCTCCCTAAAGCATGCTGCACTTATTCATGGTCGTAAGACGTATACATAATATATACATAAGTATTTCTAATAAATATTGATCATTCGCTAGAGGTATTTTTATAGGAGCTAGTGATAAGTTATGCATTTAAGTATATAAAGTAAACTATTTACATTTATAAATTTATATATAAAATAAATTATGTTTACTTGCATAATAACCCTACTGTACTAAAAGTGTCAAATGGAACTTTTCACTAGTTATATTACCGCATATCCACTTTACTTACCTCTGGTAAATAAAATGTGCAATATATACTGCAGCATTGTAAATAACACCGTCCGACAAAAAGAAACATTTTGGACACCGTATGATAAACGTTGGAAACTATAAATTTAATGGAAAAAATGAGTTTTTAGTTTTTCATTTCGTGATCCTTTGTCCTATTTTAAGGACGTCAAAGTTTTAAAGAAGTACATTTTTTCAAAAAATATTTGTAAATACTTTTACTGCTCAAACAATGCCAATTTTGATGTCAAAAGAACAAGAAGATTTGAGAAATAGTTTGCATTATTTTTACTTTATACTGTCAAAATAAAAATATGTTAAAAATGTCTTTTAAAATTTACATCCTTTAATATCTATTTAGGTCTTGAATATTATTTTTTCAGAAAAAAATTTTATGGGCATTTTTGAAATCTATTGTTAACTACAATTAGAGCTGCTTAGTAGTACGCAGGTTAATACAAATTAAAACGCATCCGATTGATATATGTATATAAGTATGTTAATTGGACAACTATCATCCGCTTGAGATCTGCATTATTTTTGAACTAGTACTGCAGGAAACCAAGTGCTTCTTAAATACATATAAAGAAGTATGTATTTCTGTACGCTTGAGTGTGTATGTAAATTTATATTTATATGTACTTTAGGACAATTATATGAATATATATAAGTTTACATTTACTTATACATTTATTTTGTTAAATTTCTTTTTTCCAAAAATCTTATACCTGTGCTGTTTTGATTTTAGCATATAAATAAATTATAAAAAATCCAAATAAAAACTAAAAGGGTTGGCTACATCAACACATTTACACACACAGTGTCTTGTTGTTGAATGCCATGAAATTGATATTTTCTTATGCTCCCTATTTTAGTTTAGTGGAAATACCTGGTTGAAAATAAAACTAAAAAGCAAAAGCAAATATTTAAATATAGAAAATTGATTACAAAATATTATTTGCATAAATAAAATATTAAATAACTAATGAAAAGGAAATTTTGTAGGTTAAACAGAAGACACTTGAATTTATATGACTGTATCGGAATATTTAATATGAAAAAAGAATTGGGGTTTTTAACGAATGAAGAACGAAATTATACAATTTTGAAAATATTTTGGAAAATGTTATATTTTTGAAGGTGTAGAACATAAAGATTATGAATATAAAAGAGGTATTTAAACACATTTATAAATTTGGACCTTAGAAAAAAGCCCCCTTGGGGGATAAATTAACCTATACCAAATTATAAAATTATTATATATCAATTGGATGTCATTTTAAACCTTTAGAACATTAACAAAATAAAGGAAACTTATTTTTTCGTATAATCCAATCATTCGAGTACTATTCATTCAAGAACTTATCTTTATTTGCTCTACTTTTGAAACCTTTGAAAAAATTTTTTGAATTCATAAGAAAACTTTAACAGAAAGAAAAATCTTAACACTTTTTTCATTCATATAAAAACTGTTCATTTCACACTGACTTTTTGTGCTTTTCGAAATATTAATGTTTTACTATACTTAAGAATAAAAATGTAATATTAAGTGTAATTAACACAACGACCACTCAATCTTAATACTAATACAAAGCAATTAAATAATGCGATGGTAACTCCTCCAAACAACCTCCTTCTTTTTCAACTTCTTTCTTGATTTGTTCTACACAAATTACAAGAAAAAGGAAAAAATATAATGAAGAAAATACAAAACAAAAAAGGTAAATCGATAAAGTTTCTGTTGCTAGTTTGTGTGTGTGTGTATATATTTTTAGAATAAAAAAGAAAACAAAATAAAGTCATCATAATTAACATTATGATAAAAATCAAAAAGCAAAAAGTTTATTAAAGAAATAAGCTAAAATGTAAAGAAATTTCATAACAACTGAACGAACAACCCTAATTTAGGAAACTAAAATACAAAAAAAAACTTCTTAAAAAAGTTTTAAACAAATTACCAGCAACAAAATAATGAAAGTTTAAAAAAGTATTCAAATAAAAACGCTAAAATAAAATATGTTTATTTTTTAAGGAAATACAAGTGGTTCTAAAGGTGTAAACTAAATAAGATTTTCTGGTTCAATATAAAACTTAAATACTTAAAAAAGGTTGCACAGTGGGCCAACAAAAGTAAAGAGAGTAAATAAAATTTAAATTTGTTTATTTTTTACAAGCTAGAAAGAAAAGTGTGATTAGGTTAATAATCCCATTTTTATTATTTTAAAAACCAATTGTTATTGCAAACTAATTTATGTAAAAATGTGTATACATCTAACTGTTTTTGTTTGTTTTATAATTCCATACCCTTTAAGTGAATACAGAAATCGAATTACGGCTTACGATATCGATCGATGTCGATCGAAATCTCAATAGAATCTAAATGGAGATTTCGATAGATTTTGACAAAAGTTTACATTTGAATAAAATTAATCCTCAGACCATATAAACACATTTAATTAAAATTAAATGTATTTTTTTAACTTTTCGAATCAAACTAAGCAATTTATATTTTCCTATTTTACTCTACTGTAAGCTACATCCTTAATTTGTTATCGTACTCCTTATTTTTTCTAAGGAGTTATGAAAACTTCTTACTATAATTGTTGTTATTTTTTATAATTTTTATACTTGCTCTTGTAGTTGTTGTGCTATTTAATGTTTAGCAATTTTGTTCTTTTTTTTCTCTCCTCTACAAAAATTCTATTGTTATGATTTCATGCGATAATTATAAGTTGTTTTATAAGCTTTCAACAACAACAGTAAAATACAAAGAAAACTAAGGTGAAATGTTATAATCGGCACTGACGAATTTACTATACACAGCACGAATTAAAAAAAAAAAAAAAACTTTTTACATCCAGTCTATTAGACCTGGTCACGTATGTATTAACAGTTGTTGAACAAACGCACTTGTGATTTTAAGAATATACTTTAAAATAATTCTTTAAACATGTTGTCCTCCTAGGTGCACGCTTTCTTCTATTTCTCATTGCATTTTCAAGAGATATATAGATACCTATGGCATGTTATTTCTTATTTATCAGGACAAATACATTGATTTGTTACACATGAAACGACAAACTTAATATACCATCTTATGGTGTTTAATACCCAAACGAACCAAATAGCTAGCAAAATCATCTGTATTGGTAAAAGTTCAACTTAAGTATTTTGTGTTTGTGTAGTCATGTTTAAAGGTGTTTTCTTGAATACTTGAAAGAATAATGGTGAAAGTAAAATTTCAAAAATAAGTAAAACGTGAGGATATTTATCATACTTAGAACAATAATTTTGATGGACACAATACAAAAAGTGGCGACAGTTGAGAATTTATGGTAAAATAACAACAAAAAAGTATGAAGAACTATAAAGTAAATAAAATAGCAACTTTGTAAATGTGCTCAACAAAGATTTTAGGGGGTCAGTAATTATTCCAGGAAGTAAATATAAGTAGAACAAACTTAGGGCATTGTAGAATTAAAACTTACTTTATAATGTTTATTTTCTTGTAACTTATTTTACATAATTTTCAGTTTTGCTATAGTCAAACCGATTATAGCAAACTATATTTTTAGGAAATTACTTTCTAGTTCTAATATTTTGTTAAAGTCGGTAATAACGATTCCTCGATTAAAAATGACAAATTTTTAGTCCCCTAATATTTTTTTTATATTTAGTAGTTTTGCATTTTATTATATATTATGTATTTTAAATTATTTCTTATCGTATTGACCAGACTAGACCAGATTAGAAATAACGAAACTCACATTAACTAAAATCCGCTATAACGCATATCCAAATTTTTAACATTAACATACATATAACGAACGTTTAAGAAATTTTATAGTCAATATAACAAATAAAGAGAATAAATACACAAAAAAGTTTTTGAAAAGAAATGAAAGAATTCGTTCATATTCCCACTGCATATCCAGCCTATTGATTAAAACTCCATACGTTCACTTTATTTACAATATTAAAAATTTTATAATCTAAAAAGATGTGAAGTTAATGAAAACTTTTGCTTAATGAAGTTTAAACCGGATACTTTGAATTAATTCAATTTTACTGCAAAACAAATTATTTCGAGAAGAACGAAGATATTTCAATAGTTCACAGTTATTCCAGAGTTATGAAATTATCAGCATGAGACTCAGTTATGGAATTTTATGTTCAGTTTTTCCTTAAAAAGTTTAATTTTATCTTTAAGATTCAATTTTAATCTAACAAAGAAAATAAAATTAACGAAATAGCAGGGAAAAATAGTTGGGCGAAAACAAAAATCCATCAGCCAATTTTTCAATCCATTCTTATTTTCAAAAATAAAAACCATTGTTTGAAATAAAAATTAAAATTTTCGATTTAGCAGAAGGGCCTAACACTATATCGTTCGTTATAGCTGGAGTTGCCTGTACATGTATTGGAATCTTGTTTTATTTTCCAAAATTTTCTATAATTAAAAACGTATACATATTTTATATTGCAAATAAATATTTATCATACGCCTACTGAGCTCTAAATATTGCTCCCTAAAGCATGCTTCACTTTTGTTTAAAACTCGGACTATTTCATGATTATAAGACGTATACATAATATATAAGTATTTTTATTCAATATTGATCATTCGCCTGAGGTATCTTTATATATATATATATATATATATATATATAACTTTAGAATAGGAATGCAATTCAAAGTTTTACATTTGATCCGACTGGATTCGTAGCAACTTATTCCGTCAATCCGATTAACGGATTATTTAGAAATCGACAATTTCAAAAGACCTAAAAAGTAATATTCAGAAGCCAACTTCTATATATATATATATATATATATATATATATATATATATATATATATATATATATATATATATATATATATATATATATATATATATATATATATATATATATATATATATATATATATATATATATATATATATATATATATATATATGAAATATGTTTATTTGCAGAATACGAAAATTGGCACCTTTCACTAGTTATATGACCGCATATTCACTTTAGTTACAATTAGTTACTTATTAGTTAAAATTCTTGATTCACATGTATATATGTTATTAAAAAAATGTTGTTTGTAAAAGACATACCATTTATAAAATAAAACATGTAACAATACTACATTTTCTTTCATATTAGTAACAAGACATCCCATTTCATTAATTTGAAATAAGTCAAATCATTTACAAATACCGCCTTTTTAATGTTCACAAAACGGAACGTATATAGAACCCATGCTACCCTAAGCAAACCATTTCACAAAGTGAAGTAATAAGTGTAATAATACACAAAAATGATGACCGAGAAAAAAAAAGCAAGAAATGATGTACAAATGAAATCCTTTAATAGCAACGACTACAACTAGAAGGAAAACCATTAACAAAACAGTTAGAAAATGTCCTCGATTCATTATATTCTGACCAGATTGAAAAAAAAAGCCATGAACATGTACAATACACATGTTGTTGTATGGAGTAACATTATGACATACTTAAAAAAGAGTGCGTGAGTGACTGTTTCTGTGAGAGTGAATGTTGTTTGTGTAACTATAATTGAGAAGTACGTGTATAATGATTTGAAATCTTGATAGTATGTACTAACAAACATAAACATCTACATACATATGTATATGTGTATAACACCTGTAAACACATTCTTGAATACATACTTACATACTTGATATGCAGTACATATTTACGTTTATATGTGCTAAAGAGTAGAGTTTATCACATGTTTGTACATGAATCTCAAACATTGATACGTATAACAATATACGTATGTATCTGTATGCGTGTAATTTTTCCTGATGCTAACCCAGCAGTTCGCCAATGCATTCGAAAAAGACAGAGATTTCCACTAACGTCCAACCACCTGGTGGGCTCTAATTCGTCTTTCATCACGGATGTACTCTTTGTAAAGAAGATAATCGTAGCTTTAGTGACGTCTTTGTAAGCGATAGAGGGGACACTTAAAATCAAACTTAAACTCTTTGTCAACTTTTTGTAATCTATGGGATGACGATTGACTTCCTCGTAGGACGAGCACATGTTAAAATAGCAAGGCAGTCGGTGGCTAAGGGAAACCCTAAGTAGTAGGTTAAATATGTAATTCGGTACTGTCCGATCGAACTACTGGGAACTTACACTTATACATTAGTGTTATTTAGTAATACTTATATTCGCACCATTGTCAATATATGTATGTATATTTTTGGCATAAAAAATTCTTTTTACTTCACTATGGTCTGGGAACTTATTTATGGAATATGATGTGTCTCATGTTGTAGTTTTTTTTTTTTTCATTTATTTTTCGCAAATTAAACTTTTTATTAAACTGTGCTCGCATGTAATTTTCCAGCCTTAACCTATTTCATGACAAAATTTTTCTAATTTAGTACCTTGTTTTGGAATATGCAGGAAAACCAAAAATATTCTCTAAAAAGTGTTTTAAGCTCTTTAATTAAAACTCAAATTAAAAAAAATATGCTCTAAAAATAAAAGTTTTAATTACTTTTTAACATTGAAAAGCTCAAAATCTACAAGTTTGACGTATTTCATTCTTTTGCATTGGTCTCTTGAAATCCAAAGATATACATATATCTCCATTTCTAAAAAGAGGAAATACATAATTGAGATGATTTAACATCTCAATGATTAAATGTTTTCCTTATCGCAACATAATGTGGACCAGTCTAGTGTGCACAGACAAATCATAATACCTGTTAGTGTAACATATTTTTTTGTTTCTGTTCATATGTATATACGTACATTAGAGGTGTCCATAAATATCGGTCTTGCTCAGGTGAATCATATTTTTTCCGATTTTCCGTGCCGGAAATTGTTCGAAAAGTGTAAAATTTTGGTAAAAGAAGGATCTAAAAACAATTTAGCTAAAAGATTTTCTCTAGAATTTAAGATTTTATTCAAACGTGGATTGTCATAATGTCCAGTGTCACAATTTATTGAAACATTTTTACAATTTAAGAAAGGGACACTCTTATCACGTAAAGAATTGCTCCTAAATTTGGCGTATTTTAAATACACCAGTAAGTTTTAGAAGCTAACTAACAAAATAAGATCCATCTGAGCAAAATCTATATATTTTTTTGGACACCGCTAATGTACATACATATGTATTTTCTATTGTTATAGAATATTATAGTTTTGTTGCTTGTTATATGTTTTGACAATTACTTTAACACAAATCGCTAGAGAATTATTTTGAAATTACAGAAAACACTAAAAACAAAAACCTTAATAATAACAACAACAACAAAAACAATAGCGAACAATATAAAGAAACAAAAGAAAAAATAACAAATAAAACTACTATTTATAATATAAAGGTTGAGGTGTTTACAATAGGCCAACAACACTCAATACAAACACGCACTAGTACTCAAGCCAACATATACAAATACCTTAACACGTACACAATACTACGTGTAGGTATGAATGTGTGTCTGTTTCAACAGTATGAATAAATATTTCTTAACTAAAAGAGTTTTTCAATATAAACCAAATGCAAGCAATAGTTTTACTAGTGGTAATAGAGGTGAGTGAAAGATGAAGTGTATATGAATGTTCCCTTCAAACATTTAGAAGACAAAACTATTGCGCATCACCCCAGACGCCACGTCAGAAACACTTCTGGACGGTTGTCAGACGAGAACGCACATTTTACAAAAACAAAATACATTGATTTCGAATTTTCGTCTTCTAGAAATACACTTTTAAGTTTCTTCCGGATGATAGTTAGAAGAGTCCATCCATTTGCTTAAACAAAAAACATTGACTGTTGAATTTTTTTCATCTGGAAGTATACGTTTTAGTGCCTTCTCTATGAGAGTTGGGTGAGAACACACATTTTACAATAACAAAATACATTGTTTCCTAATTTGTATCTTCTTGATTTGTATGTTTATGTCACTTCTGGAAGACAGTTTGAAGAGTGTTCACATTAATGTTGTATTTTATTCATCTGGAAGTGTGGATTGTAGTCACTTCTGGACGATTGTCAGACGAGAGCACACATTTTACAAAAACAAAATACATTGATTTCTAGTTTTCGCCGTCTGGAAGTATACTTTTAGGTTACTTCCGGATGATAGTAAAAAGAGTACAAAAACAAAAAATATAAATACTCCATTTTTTTAGCGTGAACGCGAAAAAAATTAAAATAAATAATGCAGAAATTTTGCTAAGTTCAGTGATGTTTTGCGTTTTGTCCAGTCATGTTCAGTTTTAATTATTCATTGTAAAACTTAAATGAGTTATTGAGTTTAATGTTCATAGAAAAATAGTGTAATTAATATATTGTAAATCTTAAGAAAAAAAAAACAATATGACAGTGTTGTGTTAAAAGTAAACTGTTAATAAACATTTAAGAAGGTTTTGTTAATTGGTGAAGTTTATTAAATTAAATAAATAAAATTGAAAAGTAAGTTGTAATATTTTACATTAAAATAGTACTATATTTTAGGAATAAGTTAACAACTCTAAACGGCTTCCATTTCCATTATTTTTAAACGAAGTCTAATATGTTTAATTAAAAATGTTTTTATATAAAATTTCGTCTCTCTCTTAATTGGTTTAGGAGTTATAAGCATTTAAAGACTTTTTCAAGTTGTAAGTTTCGGCTTTCATTTGATGAATATTGCATTTTTAACCTATTTAGATTTATTTGAGTTAAATCTTAACTTTCAATATTTTTTAAACTATTAGCGCGTTTAGGTCCTTTTTCTAGATTACGTATGATCACTTTGAGCTAAAATTTTATTTGTATTTCATTATCGTAACCAAATACATTAAAATTTTTACTTAAAGTATTCAAACGCTATCTGGAATCATTATATTGAAATTAATACTACTGTTTTATACATAAATTATTTTTGACTTGGGTCACTCGACACGAAATTGCCCATATAAGATATTTAATATTGAAAACAGATATTTTTAAACCCACCTTTTTTTAAATAAATACAATTTTATTAATTATACCCTACACCACTTTAGTGGGGAGGGTATATTGGATTTGTGCTGATGTTTGTAACATACAAAAATATTCGTCCTAGACCCACCTTAAAGTATACCAATCGGCTTAGAATCGTTTTCTGAGTCGATTAAGCTATGTCCGTCCGTCCGTCCGTCCGTCCGTCTGGCAGGCTGGCTGGCTGGCTGGCTGTCCATGTAAACCTTGTGCGCAAGGTACAGGTCGCAATTTTCAAGATAATTGGATGAAATTTGGCACGCACGTTTTATTTGACCCAAGGACGAAGCCTATTGAAAATGGTTGAAATCGGTCCATTATTTCACCTAGCCCCCATAGAACAGAACCCCCCGAAAAGGGCTTTTGAGCTCATAATTTTGTTAAATTTACAGATATATCGATAAAATGCGGCACAACTAAGTTTTATAGAAGTCTGGATGACCCTGCCAAATTTCATAAAGATCGGGTCCCATTTGACCCTAGCTCCCATACAAAGTCCCCTTCAGAAAATTACTTGAATGTCCCAAATTAACTTATAAACACAAATATCGCGATGAAATTTAGCACAATAAAATATTATGTAAATATAAATATATTCACAAAATTTTATCGGGCTTGGTCCATATTTGCCCCTAGCCCCCATATAAAGCCTCTTTCAGAAAATTAGATTTTCATCCATAAATTGCTTAAATGTATCGGAACAAGGGAATATTGAAGATAAATGCTTTATTATGAAAAATAAATCACATTTAATATTCATAACTGGTGTAGGGTATCATATGGTCGGCCACGCCCGACTATACTTTCTTACTTGTTTTCATATAGCTTTGGATTTAATTATTCTAATTATAGGTACTTTTTTAGTTATTAACACCAGGTCTTTTTCAATGACCTATCATATGATACTAATATTCTTAATATTGAGCATGCCGTTCCCAAGATATTACCTAAGTAGATAGTTTTTGAACGTGTATAACTCCTTAATTAGAAGAGAGCAAAATAGTATTGCAGTATTAGTGTCAAAAGCAATATCCCGTTTAGGGTCGTTAAGGTGTTTCTATCGTTAGTGACTGTAAATAATTTTAAAAATAATCCATGGCTTAGTAATTTCAGATCTTTATAGATGGTTTAATTCCAAGTTATTTAAAAAATGTTTATGAAAGGTAATGTTTTTATTGATTAAAAACAATAAATAAATAAATTAATTTTTAATTATTTTATTTTTTTAGAAAGTAGTAGCTAATATTGTACCCCCTATTAAAATACTTCTAACCGAATTAAAATATAAAAAAGGGATCTGGTAAGTTATATATGTCTTATTTCATCACGCGGTTCCATTAAAAATGTCGATTATTTGCAGAAAATGTAAAAAATGGATCTGAACGTTTAAATTTCGGTGGGAAATGTATTGATCATAAGAGAATCCTATTTTTATTGCTTCCTAAAGTATAACAGGTAATTTCAATAAATACAAAAGTATGTATGTATATTAAATATTAATTATAACATTATTTTTGTTTACTTCGTTGAAGTCCAAAAAGAGTCCAACGTTTTACAATTTTTGGAAGTATACCAGTCAACAGTTGGAATATTAATACAGATTTCCTGAAAATTATCTTATTATAAGGTAATAATTCTAAATTGTGGATACATATGTACATTAAACCGACTCACTCTGTATGGAAAGCAAAAACGTGCTTTTGTTACCTCTCTCAAAATTTACCTTGCTTTGTTTTATGATGATTCCGAAAATATTTAAAGTCTAGCGATGACCGTTCGTGAGCTGGACCAAATTAAAAAAGGTATTTTGGAATTATTTTTTTTAATTTTTGTTTGTTTTGAAACAAAATATCCAATACGGGGTATCGTTTAAAAGGTATTTTAAAACCGCGTCCAATGATGTATTAATCATAAATAACCGTCTTTTTATAATTGTCATATTCCAAAATATTTAAAATTGTTAGGTTTTTCACTAAAAAAAAATAAAATGTATGCACAATTTTGCGCACCACTAGACTTGGCTTCAAAAAACCTTTCAAATGATACTACATACTATAATGGACAACACTTAACAGAAAATATTTGGGTAACATCATATTACATAACAGCGAATATTATGAGGCACCATTTTTTGTGAGTCGGTCTAATGTACATACATATATTACTTTTTTTAAATTAGTTGTTAAATCAATTATTTTTCTACTATTTTAATTTCAATTATTTCAATAAAAACTATAAAATTTCATTTTATTTAGATTTATTTTTATAGATTTTATTTTGGTGAGTATACAAATAGAAGAAGAGAATACTCTTCTTCTAGAAGAAGAGAAAACTCATCTTCTAGAAGAAGAGAAAACTTATCTTCTAGAAGATAAGATAGGAACACTTCTAGATGATACTAAGTAGTCACTTCAAGAAGTGACTTCCTATTTACATCTAGAAGAGTCTTTGGCAATACCTTACTTCCAAGAGTCATCTAGAAGTTTCTTCTGGGGGTCTTCCAGAAGTATCTTCCACGTTACTCTTAGACGTTCCCCAGCTCGGCATCAGTTCTTCCCGACTGGTGACAAGAATTCGTATACTTCCGCAACATCGCTGGCGAGCTTTTAGCACGTTTGGAAGTTTCATACGGGTAACTTCCGCAATAGAAAATGTTTGTAGGGTTAATTCAATATATGGGTTAAATACACATAAAATTGTACAATGGCAAAAGTATGGGTGTATGTATGTTCATGTATGTGTACAAAAGTACTAAGCAATATACAAATTGCGTTCTTCATGTTATATTTTTCATTTTGTTGGGTTTGTTGTTATTATTGTTGGTCCTTTATTTATATATGTAGAGTACATTGAACGTAACCGTAGTATAAATTCGTAGTAAACATTTTCGGTTTACTTTTTGTTGTTGCCGTTGTAATAATAATGCCCAGCATAAATGTTAAAAAAAGCTTTAAAATAGAGTAAAATATTATAGAAAACAAAAAATATTGTTGTCCTAGGACAACGAAAATACTTATTATAAACAATATTCTTTCACAAGCACTAGCCAAAAAGAGAATACGAAAAGAGTGAAAAAGCTTTTTGCCTTCTTAACAAATGGAGCAACAATGTCCTTTATTAATTTTCTCTTTTATACTCACTCACACTCTCTTATACACGAATGTTGAAATCAAAACAAAATAAAAAAAATAAATTCAACACGCGAGCACATATTGTTAAAAAGTTAAATTTGTCTCTTTTACGTGTATACTTGAGTTAGAAGTAAACAATTTAAGGGTTATATGAAAAGTACTTTCACTAGTTAAGGAAGGATACTCGTGTGTATGTGTATTTTACTTCTGACTACTACAATCACCGGAATTTTGTTTAGAAATTTAAATGCGATATTTGGATGCAACTGATCGACGCTAACGAACAATATATTATTACCTAAGTTGACATTTAAGAACCTTTCTCTTCTCATGGTTTTGTTTTAAGCTAAATTACCACGTGTACCTCAAAATTAACTCATTAATAACCTGTTAAATACTCTGTATTTTGATTCGAAAGAAGAAATTTGAAAATTTTTCGAATCGAGTTATAGACGACAAGACGGACATACTGGTTGCCGTGAAACTATTTATATATTACTAGGTACTCTGATCAGACTGCAGATATTCACTATTTTCAAAGAAATTTTTAAACTACCCTCGATTTACTGTAACTACTTGCAATATAGTTATAGTGCGGTACTCTTTTTTTATTGTTACTATTTATTACAACTTGTTCTAATATATTATAAAAACTTAAGTTTTTGGTATGTTGTACACTTGTATAATGACCATATCTACTACGTACATACATATGTATAAGTTGATAACTGCACACATTCAAACACAGTGACACAAATACATATCATCACATTCATATACTACATACAAGTCATTACTACCTTGTTTAATGGAATTTTCATATGACCCTGGGCATTTATAATAAGCCTTAATTCTTACGTTATTTTTTCCATTTTCTTCAGTATATAAGTATATAATTTCTGTTTTAGTTGGTTTTTTATATTTATATTTTTTTTTATTTCAATGTTAAAACGTACTTACTTTTACGAGAATTGTATGTGATAATTATAATAAATGTGTAAAAGAAGAGATTTCAAAATAAGTACTTTGATTTCAATAAACTAATTTACATATTATTGCTTTAAAATTGAAATTATATATCATGTACACATAAAAATTAGGGTGGTCTCCTGTTATATAGAATATCTCTTTAAAGTTTTTTGTTCTTCTGTGGATCAAAAGGAATGTGAAATAGTTTTGTTATAAACAAAAAAATCTTACTATGTATAACCTATAATGTTCTATATTTTTTATCATTTAAACGGTGCCACCGTACTATAATTATGTTGCCCGGAAAAACAAGTTTAATTGAAATTGGAAACATAATACTTGCATGAGAATATTAAATTAAATTCATAAGATCAATTAAAGAAATTTTTAATTATTTAAATACTTTTGTAATTTTGAAAGAAAGTATAAGTATTAGGTCAGTTATGAACATTTGTAGCTAGATCAAATGTGGACTGATTTTCAATAAATTTACTAGGTACATAAAACCAACTTGAGTAAAATTTGATCACTATTGTTGAATAATTAACATATTTTTGTATATAGACCTATTTATTAATAAATACTTTATATTTATTTTCTTACAGGTAAGAGTGCATTATATTCTGATATATTTCATAAGTAAGTACAGATAAACTATAAATAATAATTTCTTTAAAATCATATGAATTTGATATTAAATAAGTAACCCTAACTAAATATGTATGTATATGTATGTATAATAGTTTGAATTAAGTAATTGTTTTAAACATAAATAAATAATTTTTAATTGCGAATAAACTTTATAACAGTTTTAATTATTCCGTTGTATAACTACAGTTTAAAAGCCATTGCTAAAATAACCAACACTAACAAAATCCTTTTAGTATATTTTGGCGCCAATCATAACACATGTGTATAACACTTTATCTCTCTCTCTCTCCTCCGGTATTGGGATACCTTTCATAACTTCGTCATAAAGAAAGAGAGTATTTTAGAGAGTATAATAAAAATAATTGTACTCTACTTTAGAAAATAACGATACATTATTATTGAGCTCTTAATACAGTAAATATACTCCCGCAATCGTAAAATTTCGTAAAATAAGGACATGCTTTAGACACAGACACACACACATGTACACAAGCTCGTACATGAACACAAACAAAACACGACATGCTTGCTATAGACAATAACAATAATAAAACCCAAAACGAAATCACAACAAATTGTATAAAAATACAAAAAAAAAAAAAAAAAAAACAAGCTGAAAGTTGAAAGCGTAACGACCAAAAAGGACGAATAAGAATGAAACTACTACTATAAAGAAATTTTAACGAAACCAGTTTGTAACGAACCATTGAAACGAGCGGTTTAATAATTGCAACGGATGTAAAACGTGATTTTGAAAAACCGAAAGTAAAAACGTTTGTTTTGAAAATTGAATATTCTAAAAAGAGAATTAAAAAAACAAGTGCATAAAAAATAAAAATACTTAAAATAAAACTAGTGTTGTAAAATCTATAACAAATATTATTAATTTGAAAAAAATATATATAAAATTTAAAAATTATTTAAAATAAATGAAAAATAAAAAGTAAGATTTAAAATTTAAAGTGTTTCAGTGTTCAAATATGTTTAAAAAAAAAAATCATCAAAAATATTGCAAGTAAAGCCGTTTTACATGAATATTTCTTATAGTTTAAGATGTTTTTGTTATAGTTTCTTAAGGATAATAAATTAAAATTGTATGTAGTTGAAGTGACGTCTCCTGGAAATGAAGGTGCCAAAAAAATAAAAACAAAATTTATATTGAAAAAAGTGTAGAAACAGCAAATAAAGAAAATAAATCCAAGTATGGTTTTGTGTTCAATTTGAAATTTAGTTTAACGTTTTTTTTTTTTTTATTTGCAAAGAAGTTCTTGGGTTACCTACCAAAACGATCACAAAAACCAGGTGCATTTTGGTGTTATTCTTGCAACACCATTCTGTACTTCAACGAACAGTGTTTTCCACACGAAAAAAACATACACACACAACTACAAACAAAAGCTTAAGTTTAGCTGAAAATTTAACTTTGTTATATTATAACTAAGAATAAAGAAAAACTTACAACAAAAAAATATAAAAAGTACAAAAAAAGAAAGTTTTTTTGTATAAGTTTATGTCGGTGTTAAAGAAAAATTCCATATATCTTTTATGCGGAGAAAAGGACTCGAAAGAATGCAACTACAACACTAATAGCATATATAAACGCAGAACAATAGCTTTGAAATTTCTTGTGTAAAAAGGCATAAGGAAAGCAATGAAAAAAAAAACTACAGCAACTAAACTTTGAGAAAAATGCAAATATATGTAGTTGAATATAAAGAAAAAAAATTGTTAGCAAAAGTACTTTATATGCACTTTAAAGTGCAATTCATGTTCACACACTGTTATTTAAACATGAATAGCAACTAAAATGCAGCTCATGTTTTCTTATTGCAGGGCAGCTGATAAATTTATACACTTTTATAAATACACATACAAAAGATGCAATCAAAATTCTGATATGAAAACACTATTTCTTTTTTAGAAGGGATTTTAAAGCAATATTTATCAAAAATTATTTCTATAAAGTAAATTTTGTTAAATAAGTAGTTAAGCAAAAAATTTAGATTTTGTTCAAGACAATATGTAGATATAGATCAGTGATATTATTACTAACAAACACAGCAAAAGTAAAACGAAGTACTTCCAAAAGAATAGCATTTAGTACCACTTCAAAAGTAGCACTATGTCAAATTTTTGATCTTTTGTGGAAGTATTGTTTAATGAATTCCGAAGAAGCGAAAGTAATTCTATTTTTTCAATGCTGAAGATATATTTTTTGTTTCTTAAATTTTTTGGAGTATTCTGTAATACTACAATTTCCCCAGCAAAAAATCTAAAATTTTTGGGTAATAGCCAGTAGTTATTTCATACATTACTTGGTAATGAGTGTTCATTATCATCCACATTATTTCATTTAGCTGAATACGTTATTACTGGTAAAGAACAAAACAATTTGAATTTGTTATAGCGCAATTGTCTAGGGCGTTCATTTAACAAGCAGGGGGTTCGTGGTTCGAGCCCAGCTGGATACCGTTTATTTTTTTCAAAATGACATTCATTTATATTTTTTGTAAAAAGTCGTTCTCAAAATTACAAAACGCAACATGTTAATGGAGCATAGAGTAAGCGGCTGGAGTGAGAAACATAGAAAACAACTGGATGCCTGGGTTCAAATCCCGGCTGAGGAATTTTTTATTTTTTGCCTTCTACATACAAAGTCGGCCCAAAATAACTAGCTATCACATAACATATTTGTAGGTTTATTTGTAACTAGTTATTTCGCAAAGTTTTTGTAATCTAATTAGTAACCATTTATTAACTTGTTTAAGGTAGGTACATATTATTTGAACCTCGTCGAACAAAAATAATTAGTTATTCACCCCAAGAGTAAATAGTTTCCACGTGATTCCAATATTACTTTCTAGATTACTAGGTAATGAAAATTTTTGCTGGGTCACTTCCAAATAACTTAAAAAAAAAATAAATAACATAAAAATTACTTCTTCCGAATGACTTCAGAAGTAGTGAATTTGAAATCAAATAAAAAGGACATCCCTCCTATGAAAAATCATACTTCTGCAAGTCTTTCTCAGTACTTCCATAGAGTAAATTGCTGGGAAATCGTAAGATCTCAGTTTATATAATCCTACTAATCTCTAATGATATTTTTTTAAAAACTTTACAAATTTCTGCATCATTTTATTGTTGAAGTCACTTTAGAATATAAATCATATTGTTGAATGTAATATTCTCTCCAAAGAATTATTTATTTTATTTTTTTTTTATTTATTTATTCATCACGTAATCAAAAAGCCTTTAAGGCCAAAAAAAAGAATTATCTATTCTTATATATTTTAATTGGCTGAATTAAAAATTTAATTGATTGCGAAACACAAAATTAGTAATATTAATATTAACAATTTATTAAACTAAAGCTTTAATGAACTAAATAAATTTATAACTGAATGAAGTTGAAAAATATTATGAAGTATTATTTTAGATAAACTATATTTTACTTTTTATTAGAAAAAATTTCTTTAAACTAAAATCTCATACTGTGTTTAAATTATAATTTTATTAAGACCAAATTAAGAAAGAAAATAAACAATTACGGAATTACATATTATATATTCTATGTGATAAACAATCGATCAATTAATTTATAAATATTTCATATTTCAATATATCAAACTAATTTAATCAAAAATCTCTTATTACTTTACATTTATGTGATGAACTTGAACTCCCTAAATATTGGAACCACTAAATTAAAAACATTGTAGTATTAGCTGCGTTTACTACAGATTACAGGGCTAGAAAATGTCAAAAATTGCCTTAAAAACAATGCAAACTTCAAAATGAAAAGTTTCCCTATTGAACTAGACTTTACCCAAAATTATGTTACGTGTCATTTTATTAATTGAATTATTACTTATCTTCAGTGTTGCCAGGAGCATCAAAAAAGGCCAGAAAAGGCTAAAACGTTTGAAAATTAAAACTTGAAAAATTTGGTCCAGTATTCCGTTTTTATGATACCCTAAACCAATGATATTTGAAAGGCCTGGAACAGCACTACTTCCAAAATTACCTCAATTCTCATAGAACTTGTTAAAATTTTGTATATTTGCATTTAATTCTGTAAAAAACTGAGTATGTACAAAACTTATTCCTGTTCTCTTCAAAATTACGTTTCGTCTTAAAGATCAAAATTGCAAAAAAAATTTTAAAAATTACTTAAAATTTGTTATATCGATAAATTATTAACACGTATACGTACAGTTGTCGTGAATAAAAAAGGTGCAATTTCACAAGGTAAAAATTTCCACTTGAAATTAAAAAAAACAAGTAAGAAAGTATAGTCGGGCGTGGCCGACCATATGATACCCTACACCAGTTATGAATATTAAATGTGATTTATTTTTCATAATAAAGCATTTATCTTCAATATTCCCTTGTTCCGATACATTTAAGCAATTTATGGATGAAAATCTAATTTTCTGAAAGAGGCTTTATATGGGGGCTAGGGGCAAATATGGACCAAGCCCGATAAAATTTTGTGAATATATTTATATTTACATAATATTTTATTGTGCTAAATTTCATCGCGATATTTGTGTTTATAAGTTAATTTGGGACATTCAAGTAATTTTCTGAAGGGGACTTTGTATGGGAGCTAGGGTCAAATGGGACCCGATCTTTATGAAATTTGGCAGGGTCATCCAGACTTCTATAAAACTTAGTTGTGCCGCATTTTATCGATATATCTGTAAATTTAACAAAATTATGAGCTCAAAAGCCCTTTTCGGGGGGTTCTGTTCTATGGGGGCTAGGTGAAATAATGGACCGATTTCAACCATTTTCAATAGGCTTCGTCCTTGGGTCAAATAAAACGTGCGTGCCAAATTTCATCCAATTATCTTGAAAATTGCGACCTGTACCTTGCGCACAAGGTTTACATGGACAGCCAGCCAGCCAGCCAGCCTGCCAGACGGACGGACGGACGGACGGACGGACATAGCTTAATCGACTCAGAAAACGATTCTAAGCCGATTGGTATACTTTAAGGTGGGTCTAGGACGAATATTTTTGTATGTTACAAACATCAGCACAAATCCAATATACCCTCCCCACTAAAGTGGTGTAGGGTATAAAAATGAAGAGAGTAAATCAAAATTCCGAACGGTTTGTAAAAAATGTATCAACCAGAGAAATTTATGCTTTTTTGCTAAAAACTGGGAGACCCGGTTGTTATTTTGTCTTTTATCACGTAGTGGTGTCCATGACTGAAAAAAATGCACAGTGTAATAATGACAAATAAGAAATCTAATAATTGTAATCAAAAGATAATGCTATTTGTTATAAAAACTCTTAGAGTTTTCAAATCTGGAAATAATCTTCTCAATACTCATAATCATAATAAAAATTCTAAAATTTTATCCTTTTACGGCTAAATAAGAAAACGAACAAAAAGGCTAGAAAAGGCCAAATAAAAACAAAAATTTCGAGGCTAAATGATAAAAAAAGACTAACCTGGCAACACTGCTTATAGCTTATTGAAAGACTTCCAAAAATTATACTGTGTTCTTCTTAAATTATTTGAAAAGAACCATACGAATCCTCAAGATTTTTTATTTTTAATAAAATTAGTAAATTATGGTAAAATTTAAAGAGTAAAGTATGCCAAATGGTTGAGAATTAATTTTTGAATCATTTAGCATTGTTCGACTCTTATATTTGAATTACAGGTTTAATGAAATTGGATTAAATTTTAAAAAGTACGCTTCTGCTAATGAAGCGATTTTCAGTGGAGATGGAAATGCTTGAAATCGGTTAATTTATTCACCTAGCCACCATATAACCCTACGTCCCGAATAGAGCTTTTAAGCAAATATTTATGTTGAATTTTATAGTATATCTAGAAATATAGGCACAACTTTGTTTGATATAAGATTTAATGATACTGGAGATTTTCCTAAGGATGAGACCTAATTTCACTCAAATCGCCATACAATGTCTCCCATAGTAAATGGCTTATACCCAGCAAAAATAAAGTGAAGTACTTCCAAAAGAATAACATTTATCACCACTTCAAAAGTAGCAATTAGTGCCTTTTTTTTACCATCTGTGGAAGTGACGTTTAACGACTTCCGAAGAAGCTTAAATAACTCTATGTTTTCAATGCTGAAGATATTTTTTTGTTCTTACATTTCAGTGAGATTAGAAATTTTATTTCTGTGCTTCTGTTTTAAATGTATATGTTAACCTTATTAATATTAATGTTATTTAAGTCAAATTATAATAATAATAATACAATTTCACTTCCGCATAACTTCCAAAAAAAGAGCATAAAAATTACTTCTTAAGAATGACTTCAGAAGTAGTGAATTTGGAATCAAATAAAAATGACAAGCCTGTGTTTAAATCATCATTTCTTCAGGTCTTTTTCAGTAATTCTATTGAGTAAGTTCTACTTCTTTTTCACTTCTTTGGAAGTACTTTTTTTTGCTGGGTAAACATAAGTATAATAATTATATTGTAAATAGCTTTTATATAAACAAAAAAGAAATGTTATTCCAAAAAAAGAGCATAAAAGTTACTTCTTAAGAATGACTTCAGAAGTAGTGAATTTGGAATCAAATAAAAAGGACATCTCTCCTATGACAAGCCTGTGTTTAAATCATCATTTCTTCAGGTATTTTTCAGTAATTACATGGAGTAAGTTCTACTTCTTTTTCGCTTCTTTGGAAGTTTTTTTTTTTTTTTGCTGGATAAACATTAGTATAAGAATTATATTGGAAATAGCTTTTATATAAACAAAAATAAATGTTATTAAGTAGTAGGATCACTACTAATCCCGTATAAAGCCTTTTTAGCAAAAGCCTTCTTAGCAAAATTATACATAAATGCTTTTTTATATTCTTTCGCAATTGGTTTAGGATATCATAATGTAGGCCATGTCCGACTACACTTACCTATTTACATTTTGAGTAATAACAACGACGTTATTATATATCGACCACTTGCTTATGTCATCTTTAATTTTCGTATCAAATATTTTGCTATCTTGTTACTTTATGATAAAGTCTTTATCGAACAAATTATTTGGAAAAACATATAAGCAAAACTATAGATAATTTTTAAGCTTATGAAATATATTCTATTTCTGGTTTATCGTAATCTAATGCAACGCAGTGTATCCTCTTTAACAGTAAAATAACAAAAAATTGCACAAGATATACAAGTTTTGGCCAAATATTCTTCTAGAATTTCATTGTAAAAACCCTAAATCTTGTAGGAATTGAACCCGCAACCGCTCAATTAATGGACTAATACACTACAAACTAGCCTAACGAGACATCTTTATAACTTAATAATTCATAACTAACTTTACCTCAAGAAAAAAATGTTTTTGTACTATTTACTATTTTTTACTTGATTTATCTAAAAATCAATAAGAAATCATTACACTTGAGTATAAACTTTCACTTTATAAAAAGGTATAATTTAAAAAAAAAAAATCCTTACACTACAAATAATACTACTTAGTGTTTTATAAAATTAAAATTTTTATACCTTTATATGAATATAGGGATTGTTGTGTAGAGGTTTCCTGAATAGCTGAATTTGTGGTGAACTTATTACACAGTTTTGTTGAAATAATTTTAAATTATACATACAGGTATAAACTTTAGTTGCTCTAGGAATACTTTATGTATGTGAGGCATAGAAAATAAAAGTATGTTGTAAGAAAAACTTTACTTAACACAAGTGTATGTTGGATAATGGTATAAAATGTATGCAATTCTTAAGGGGTTTAATAATGCTAACGTCGTTGTTGCACAAACTCTCTTTTGTATATGCCACAAAACAATTTTTTGTAGAGAAATGGTAAAACTAGTTACGATTTGTAGCATATTTCGTAGAAGAAAAACAGCATGTGGTATATAGCGACACATACATAAGCTTATGTAAATACTTTCTGTTATTCATATAAAACCTAAAGTAAAAGGCATTTCCGTTTCCGCTAATTGTATGTGTAAGTGCTAAAGAAAGTTTTCTACACTTACCATTTATAAGAAAAATATTTTTGTAGCATTTTTATGTTTTTTTCTCTACTTTTTTTTCAGCAAAAATCAGGCAAGTGTGTAAATTTAATGTGAAATAAGTTTAACTAACCAGAATTGTTTCTGGCTTTCAGTCGTTCGTTCACTTCCATTCATTCTTATATATTTTTTCATTCATTGTGTTCAACAACGAATTTTACCTGATTTTTTAAATGTCCATAAAAAGAAATTTTGTAAGGATAATTTTTCAAACTGTACAGGGTCCTGTTATCCTTTCTTTCTTTGTGTATGAGTGGGCTTTGTGTTAAATGTTCTTGAGTTGAGTCATAAAATAATATTTCATTTTGTTTTCGCTGCTTGTACGAGTAAGCAATGAAATAATGTTAATGTTTCTATTACACGTGATAATGACGTGATTAACTTTAACTCCAACTTTAGGTTTATTTGTACAAATTTTATTTCATTTTCAGCTTTTTATTGGGAACTTAAATTCAGCACAACAAATACATTTCAATTGTATACGTATGTTCCACTTAAGTATCTGCTTAGTATTTCGTTTTAAATTTTTAAAGAAAATTTTTGTATTTTAAGTAAAAGTACTTGGCATTAAAGCATCAGTTGTGTGTAGTTTCAACACACACAAAAAAGGATTTTTTTTAACCGTAACTTTAGACTTGAGTTAATCTAATGATTACATTGTTCAGTTTAGTTTGGTTCTGTTTTTTTTTTTTTTACTCTGCTACTGTTTATATTGGCTTTGTGTCTAATGTTACATGTTTTTCCTTTGGGTAGAAATTTAAAAATTTTTGGGGTATGATATCTAGGTAGATGTTTTTTTGTTTTAATGCTCCATTAAGTAAGAAATGCTTTCGTTTAGAAAAGTGTATTTTTAAGTTCAAAGGTTTATGGTTGAGAATTTAAATTAAGAGGCTATTGCAAATTAAACCTTTAACTTTTAAGAGTAAGTTAATGAACTCGAAATTCGTTAAAGAAATTTAAAGATTTGGAAATTTTGTTTGTTTCAAAATTTAAACGTGATTTTTATTTTCTTATCTTTGAGTTTGGTTATATTAAATATAATAATATAAATCAAGGAAGTAAACATTTTCTAGTAAAACTAAAAATATCTTTTAAATTTACTTTTTTACATCTAACTCTGAATGACAGGACTCTCTGTAATTTTGACTACTAATTTGAAGTTAAAAACTTCATTATTTGTAACTATTTATGAAATGACTTCCAAAATGCATATTTTTTCCACAGAAATAGAATAAACCAAAAAAAATTTAAAATGACTAACTAGTCTGCTTTATACCACTTATTAACACAATTACGATGAAACCACAAAAAAAGTCAACCACATATATATATATTATTAAAACTCCTATTTTCTCACGCAAATCAATAGATTTTCCAAGAACAGTTTGTGCAATAATTTTTCATAATAAATTTAATTATTAACCGGATTTAATTTAACCATGTAAATTAATTCAATTACAATCAATAAGTTCTCTACTCATATTTCCCCCTCTAAATGAAAACGAATAAAAACTTTAACATTTTTAGCCATAATTAAATTTATTGCTAATAATTTATTTAAAATATTCATCTATTGTCATAGCTTAGCAAAAACAAAATATTGAAAATTCTATTTCATTCATATTTTCTGTTTTTACTTCTTGTTTGGCGTGAATAAAATTAAATTTAATTAAAAAATATTTTAGGTCAATACATGAAGCCAACATGTACATTTAAACTTATATACATACATACGAACATGAAATAGAGAGAAAAAAGAAAATCTAAATTTCATGTTGACAAACCACAGGCGAATAAAATATTTTCATAAATTTTTAAATTCAATTAAAAAGGATTAATAAAATTATTTGGTATTTAATTGTTTAAACTGTCGACAAAAGAGCAGATTTGTTTTGTAAATTCATTTTTATCGTCATATTTGCAATTACTGGAGCATAACTGGTAATAGGATAGATAGGATTTGTCGTCAAGACTACAAAGTGTGAAAATAACATAAAGGTTTTAAAATTTAAAATATTTTGTAAATGATTTTAAATTCATACATATATAGTTGTTGTTTTTACACAAAAATATATTCATACAAACATATATTTAATTATAAAAATAAAATTGCAATTAAACATGATATTTGGATGTAAGTAAATAGTTAATGAAATAGATTTGAGAAATCATGGAAATCACTAGTTATAGTTTTTATTTTTTAAGATTTTTTCCTACAGACATGTAGTTTAATATCATATATTTTTTAAAATACTTACCGTAAAAAGTCGAAACTCTAAGACCAAGTTCAATTTTTCTAAAGGATTGAGACGCGCTGAATACGAATCTGAACTCAGATTTTATCCATCACATCTGGGATTTGATGTGCTATTGTGCCCTGAAATTTGCGAGACGCTATAACTGCGCCAAAACAAATTTATTTATAAAATGTTCTATGCCATCTGAGTGTCTATTCTGTCGACTTTAAAATAGAATCTTAAGTTCTGACATATCTCCTTTCTTCTTCGAGATACCTTCACCTAAATCTCGAAAACTCATTATTTCGGTGTATTCATGGTATTTAAATATTGTTTATATCGAGCAAAAATATTAGATCTACATCAATCGGCGTCATGAAATAACTCCCCAAAACAAAAATAAAATTACTCCTCAAATTTGGGGTCTTATTTCATTATGAAATAATTCCCAAATTTAAAAATAAAAAAAGCCCCAACGAAATAAAATAACTTCCTGAATTAAAATGAAATAACGGCGTCATGAAATAACTCCCCACGAAATAACTCCCCAAAACAAAAATGAAATAAGTCCTCAAATTTGGGGACATATTTCATTATGAAATAATTCCCCAATTTAAAAATGAAAAAAAGCCCCAACGAAATGAAATAACTTCCTAAATTAAAATGAAATAACATCCCATTTTTGGGGATTTATTTCATATGAAACAAATCCCTAATTTTAAAATGAAATAAGTTCTCATTTAAAAATAATAAATTATGGAACAAATCGGTTTTAGTGACATTTCTAAAAAAAAGTGGGTCGCTCATACTTTCGAGTGGGGCTTCAAAGTTTATTACATTTCAGTTTAATCGCTTAATAAAGATTCCCTTAATAGCCGGCCTGCGGCCGGGCGCAAGAACTTTCTACTCTATGGTATGTCCAACGACGGCTTCGCTTAATAAATATTTCCTAAATAAACGCAAGGATTTACCACTCTATAATATGACCAACAACGGCTTCCTAAATAGCCGGCCTAAAGCCGAACCCTCTTGATACAGGGAGAGTGTATTCTTAGCGAAGCCGGTGTCTAATGTACCCCAGAGGATAAAACCCTTGCGCACGGCCGAAGGCCGGCTATCAGACATCTATTTTTTATTTCATGTGACAAAAGTAATATAATGAAATTACTCCTCAAAAATATTTTTAGGGATTTATTTCATTTTTGAATTTTGAGGAATTATTTCATAATGAAATAACTCCCCATTTAAAATGTGAAATAATGCCCCAAAAAGCGAATTAAATCCCCAAATTTCGTTGTTTTTGCTTTCTGAACAAATTTTTAGGGAGTTATTTCATTTTTGTTTTGGGGAGTTATTTCGTGGGGAGTTATTTCATGACGCCGAAATAAGACCCCATTTTTGGAGATTTATTTCATATGAAACAAATCCCTAATCCTAAAGTTCCCATTTAAAAATTCTACATCTAGCGATAAAAAATTATGGAACAAGTCGGTTTTAGTGACTTTCGAGTGTGGCTTAAAAGTTTAATATATTTCAGTTTAATCGCTTAATAAAGATTTCCTTAATAGCCGGCCTAAGGCCGATTCTTAGCGAAGCCGGTTTCCAATATACCCCAAAGGATAAAACCCGGCCGGATAGCAGGCCTTTGGCCGGACGAAATCAAAAATATTTTTAGGGATTTATTTCATTTTTTTAGGGCACGACGTGTTGGAGAAAATCCGATTCGGATTCAGCGCAGCTAAATCCTTTAGAATAGTATACTTTGGTCTCTGGTTTATACTGCGCCTGTGTTCTACTGTGCCTGAGTTCTGTAACTTTCGAATCGACAAAAAAAATTCGAAAAATTTTAATCGTCTTGTTTAAAACAGGGTGAGCACACGTAATTCAAATATATTTTGGTTAATTGGAATGTGTTCAGTTTAAAAAATATTTGAATCACACAACTAAAAAGTGGAAGAATAATAATTAATAAAAACAAATTGTTCCTATTATATGTAGGGTCGGAACAATTGTCTGAATTAAAACACGCTTTTTGTGGAAATAGTTATTATAAATTCAGTTTATCTTTATTATTATATTTGTTTGGTTTTTTATAGGTTATTAGAAATTAAATTAAATATTAAATTAAATATTCTTCACACTCAAGGTTTCAAACTTCCAAAAACACAACTTCTTTTTCTCGTGGTCACACAACAACTTGTTCTCTGTCGTTTCTACGATTCTCGTTGATGTTAACTTAGTCTGTTCTGTCCGCTGTTTGAGTGCAATTTTTTAGAGTCCGTTACTTCCTTTTATTGTCGGTATGTGAGAATTAGGGAGGTACCCTACATTCGGCCCTCCTGACGGCAATTCGGCTCGGATTGCCATCTTTTCATATATTCGGCCACGGTCGTTGTTCTCATAGGACCTTCATGGTGGCCGACCTTCTCTACTTCATATCTTCCGTGAGATAACTTGGACATTATCTTGTAGGGGCCAAGGTATTTACCTTTTAACTTAAGCCCGGTGCCAAACTGAGTGCGCTTAATGGCCACTAACTCGTTCACAGCATATTCCGCTTCTGGCTTTCGTTTGCTATTGTAAGTTTTACAGTTCTCCTGTTGAATTCGAGCTATATTCTCCTTAGCTTCAATTCTCATCTCGTTCCTTTGATTCTCGAATTCACGAACCAATTCAGCATCTAATATCTCCCGAAGATCTGGGTAATCTGGTAATTTCATTTCAACGCCGGTTAACAACTTGAAGGGAGATAAACGGGTGCTTCTCGGTGGAGTAGAATTAATAAGCATTTGGACCCGTCGTACATGTTTGTACCAGTTCTGTGGCGTTTCAGCGCACAGCTTCGCTAACATTGGTATGACTATCTTATGAACACGTTCCACCTGGCCGTTCCCACGTGGAACACCAGTAGTTATCAACAAATGCTGAATATTCTCCTCGACACAGTAATTCTTGAAATCATTCGAAGTGAACGCCGTCCCGCGATCGGTTATAATTCTTCGGGGATTACCAAAAATAGAAGACTGCTTCTCTAAGCATTCAATTACAGTTTTCGTATCGGTAGACTTAGTTGGATGGAGCCAAACAAATTTTGTAAACCCGTCAACGACAACGAGCAGGTGATTATACGCCTTCTTAGTGGCTTCCATAGGACCAACATGATCAACATGATAAGTAGTCAGAGGTCGATCGTCCTTGTCTATAGGGTTTAGATAACCCTCCTTTTTTCCAACCTTTGCTTCGGTGATGATGCACTCGATGCAGCTTTTCACAATACTTGGTACTTTTGTTGCCAACTTCATTATATAGTACTGTCTCTCAATCAATTCACGAGTCTTGGAAATACCAAAGTGACCCTGGTTATGCGCCAAACGGATAATCTCTTCCTCCAACTGGGCCGGTACTACAATAAGTTCCTTCACTGGATCCTTGTACAACACACCATTTTGCATATAGTAATCTTCATATGCTCCGTACTCTAAGACCGCTCTGATGGATTTCGTACACTCGTCACTTTCCTGCGCACACCTGATTCTGTGAGTAAGGCTACTCTCAAGTACCAAACACGCCATTCGGCTTAATGCATCTACGTGTTTCATTCGTGTACCAGGTCTATGTTCTATCTCGTACGTAAATTCCTGCAGGAACATAGCCCATCTGGATATCCTTGCCGGTACGTCGTCTTTGTTCATCGTCATCTTGAATGCGTTACAATCGGTCACGATTTTAAACGGTATACCAAGTAAATACACTCTCCATTTTTTCAGGGATTCAACTATTGCCAGCACCTCCAACTCGTAGGAATGGTATTTCTCTTCGTATGGCTTTGTTCGGCGACTCATATACTGCACTGGATGTAAATCTTGTTCGTCCAGACTCTTCTGTAAGAGCACTGCCCCGTAACCATACTTGCTGGCGTCTGCATGCACCTCCGTGATAGCATCTGGGTCATACAACTTTAAAACTGGAGCATTCACAAGGGCTTCCTTAAGCTGTTGACAAGCGAGTAGTGCTTCCTCGGTAATCACGAAATGACTATTCTTCCTGAGCAGATCTGTCAAAGGTTTCGCCATTGTTGCATACTGTTCAATAAACTTTCTAAAGTAGGAAGTTAGCCCTAAAAATCTTTGAAGCATTTTCCGATCGGTGGGGATCGGGAAATTTTCAACCGCTTTTATCTTCTCCTTTGCTGGCTTTATCGACCCGTTCTGAATTATGTATCCGAGGAAATTGACAGTACTTCGCAAAATCTGGCATTTCTCCCATTTTATGCGTAAACCATTTGAGGCAGCTATCTCCAACACTTTCATAAACTTCTCAAGGCCCTCTATCACATCCTTTGCGGGAATAATGATGTCGTCCATATATACTATCACAATACCCTCTCGTATCAAGTCCTTAAACACCACCGATATAAATCGGGTAAACACAGCAGGTGAGTTACTTATACCAAACGGCGCGAACATAAATTCAAATTGGCCGTTATGTGTCACGAACGCCGTATACTTTCTTGAAGATTGCTCTAAGGGCACATGGAAAAATCCATTTCGCAGATCTAATGTTGTATAGATATTGGCATTCTGTAGTTTATCTATCACCTCATCCATTAACGGCATAGGGAAATGGTCTCGAACGATCTTCTGATTTAATTTTCTGTAGTCACAACATAGTCTCTTCGTACCATCTTTCTTCGAAACCAGAACAATAGGTGATGCATACTCCGAAGTACTGGGCTGCACTATTTTCTCTGCAAGCCATTCTGTGATCTGCTTATCGACGATGGCTTGATCGGTAATGGAAAAACGTCTGGGGCGATGACAAACGGGAATGTCATCCTTCAATACTATATTCATCTTCACTGGGCTATCTATAATTCGCTTTGGACGGTATTCGGTAATCGCCGTTACTACTTGGCTCTTAATGGAGTCATCCAAGTGTTCAACGTCGACTGCTATATCTGGTTTATACTCGTCCATATTCAAACATATTCCAGAAAATTCCTCCAGCAGTAAATTTTTCTCGACTGGCATCCTAAAAATAACTTCACCATTTGTTATAGTGATGTCAGCCTTCCGTATTAGGCTGTTTCCCAGCATTATAGAGTGATTGATGTCACGCTCTCCCACTACATAAAAAGTAACCTGGAACTCCAAATCGTCAACTCGAATAATTTCGTCGAAACGACCCATTGTGACAATTGCGCTATCACTTATTCCAAATAACTTGACTTTTTCCGGCACAAAGTTGACTTCGCCCAAGATGAACAACATGTCAAATCGTACAATGCATATATCACAACCCGTGTCCACCAACGCCGATAAAGTTTTACCTCGTATTATAATATCTTTGAATATCAGTCCTGGACCTTTACGAACCATGTTCACCTGATCGCCTTCCATCTTAACCTTTTTCTCCGTTTTATTAGATGTACATTCAAAGGAACGGTGACCAAATTTTTGACATCGGAAACATTTGGGCTGCTTTTCGGGACAATCTTTGGCGATGTGCGATTTTTCACCGCATTTGAAGCATCTTTTTTCCTTCACACTGGCCTCCATCTTTGGCAAACTGATATTTTTTACGCTGGTTACGGACTCTTTCCCCTTGTATGTTGACTGGGTGACGAGTCGCGTTTTCTCATACACTTTAATTTGCCTCTTCAACTCTCGGATGTTATCAGCCTGATATAATACCGCTTTATTCATTCTCGACTCCTGGATACCTTCTATGAAGTACTCGATCACACTTTTCTCGTCCAAATCGATCTGAGCTCCAATCTCCATGATACTGTACAAATATTCCAAAAGAGTTTCATTTCTGTTAAATCGTCGATTCCGGATCTGACGGATAACTTCTGCTACCGAAAACCGCATTCCAAACTCATCTTTAAGTGCTGCTTTCAATGAACGCCAATCACGTATACCTCTTTGACTTCTTATAAACATTCTTGCTGCACCAACCAGTAGCTGTTTTCCATATACGTAAAATTGTAGTTGCGACCACTTCAATATGGTACCCATTTCCTCAAATTCGCTTAGCCACTGAATAATGTCAGGTGTACTAGTACCAGAGAACTGTGACAAACTGTCATCCACGTCTTTAAGAGTGTACATGCTCTTTTGAGGAGCAAAAGCATAGGTCCCCTCACCATCTTCCGTTTCAGGAGGGTCGATTGCATTGTTACCTCCCACTGCTCCCTCGAACACTTCGTCCTCGTCGGATTCTGTAGAATTTAGTCCATACTTCAACAAAAGTCTATTTTGTAAATCTTCTTTTAAGCCCTGTGTACTCAGTCCTAAGTCCATCAATTTAGTCTTAAGGGCACTAACTCCCAAACCTAAAATCTCCTCACGATTCATGTTCAACTACACCAAACCGTATCAATCGAATCAACCGTATAAGCTGAAACCGTAAGTGTTCACAAAAGTATAGATAATAATATAATATAAAAAATACAATATTACAAAAAATCTAAAAATTCATTTAATATTCGAAATTAAATATTGAAAATAAAATAAGAAATCTTGACACAAATTCAAAATTACTCCACAAATTATCCAAAACCACCTTAATTCAAAAATTAATTCTTCAAATTACTGAAAATTAACCCAAATTCAACAAATCTTAATTATAAAAATTTCATCAAATATTTTATACGTCTTTCATCTAAATTTCAATCATCGTTCATCTAATTTCGATCATCGTTCATCTAATTTTAATCATCGTTCATCTAATTTTAATCGTCGTTCATCCTTATACATCTTAACTTTTCTACACAATATTAAATTCTTAATGGAATTAAAAATACTTATCTAATTTTTCAACATTCGCCCCACTGTATTCTGCTTTGTTATACTTCTTATTGCGTCACTGCAACTAGTACCGGCATCAGAAAAAACTCCACTCCACTCAAATATTCCATCAGCTCAGTAGCAGTAATCCTCTCACAATATACTCCTCCCACTGCAACGCAATTAACTTCGAAACACAGCACTATCAATCACTAGGCATCAGTTATTAAATTCTGTTGTCGGCGACAAAACCACAAAAAAAAACAGCACATCACACAGCATCAAAAAAAAGTTGAACGGCAGCTTTTGTCCATTACTTATGTTGTTGTTGTCCACTTTGTTTTATTTATTTACCTTCAACTCAAGAGAAGATTTGTCTCGATCGATGTTTTTGTTGTACACACTTAAATTTTCCTCAAATTCAAAGTCACTCAAATATTTCTCTCTTCTTGTGCCTCTATTAAAAATAAAAAATACTTTTTCGGTGGTGGGTTTTTTTTCAGTTCACTATTGTTTGTATGTAAGTGTGTTTTTTATTTCTTTTCTTTTTATTTTCTCGATTTTTCGTTTTGTTTTATCACGATGGAACTTCTTGCTTTGTTGTTTTTTTTTTTTCGTTTTTGTTCTTTACTTTCAACTGTAAAACGACCGTTATTTTTTTTTTTTTTTTTTTTTTTTACTTTGATCTTTATGCAATGTGGTTGTTGTCCTCTTTACAAGTATAATTGTTCAACCAATTGTTATTGGGTTTCTTATTGCAATATTAAGTGCAACTTTTCTTAAACAAATTATTTTTGTAATACACATCACTTCAACACTTTTAATTTAACTTCTTAGCTATTTGTTCCAATCCCGGTTGAGCCCCCAAAAATTTGTAGGGTCGGAACAATTGTCTGAATTAAAACACGCTTTTTGTGGAAATAGTTATTATAAATTCAGTTTATCTTTATTATTATATTTGTTTGGTTTTTTATAGGTTATTAGAAATTAAATTAAATATTAAATTAAATATTCTTCACACTCAAGGTTTCAAACTTCCAAAAACACAACTTCTTTTTCTCGTGGTCACACAACAACTTGTTCTCTGTCGTTTCTACGATTCTCGTTGATGTTAACTTAGTCTGTTCTGTCCGCTGTTTGAGTGCAATTTTTTAGAGTCCGTTACTTCCTTTTATTGTCGGTATGTGAGAATTAGGGAGGTACCCTACATATATTTCATAAGGAATTAAATGGCTCTCTCAAATTCGGCACGGTCCATAATTAAAGAAGTCTCAGTAAAAAATCCTCTTCCTAATATCACTCTTACTTTAAATATACAACACATATTTTGCCGCAGTTAGTTAAATATAAAAGTCTTCGACTTAATTTAGTAGATCGTTAACATATAACCGAACATCATTTTTCTATATGTTGCAAACTAGCCAATTATCAATATATATAGTTTAAAAATTCCTAATATTAAACTATTATGAAAAAAAAAAAATAGCCCAACCTGTAAAGCACATTTATGTCTACTGAAATTTGTAAAAACACTTATTGTGAAACTTATAGTTCAAATATTTGTAAACGTTATAAAGTCGTAATTGCATTTCGCTCAAACGCAACTGAACTACAACTAAAAGCCTACAGGACGTATACGTACTATATGTTAATTCGCAGTAATCATACACCATGTAGGTTATTCAAGTTAAATGCAATAAAAACTAAAACAATTTCTATATAAATACATACATATGTATGTATTATACTCACATTTTTAAATTTCCACTTATGTATATCAAGTACATATTAATGCTATTTTAATTTATATCAACAGTACATATAAACAATTGTTTCATATAAAAACAAATAATATTATTTGTTTTAAAATGACAACTTTATTAATTGAGCTGCAAAAAAATAAAACATATACAATTATCACTAGTATCTGTTGCTCTTTAAAATAACATGCACATGTATAATATAAACTTGAACTGATTTTAAATACAATTAAGTTTAAAAAATACATAGTTTTTTGAAATAAAATGTTTATGTATATACAAAGATATAAATATATAAAATTTTCTTGACAGTTTTTATTATTATTTGTTACCTTTGACATTCATTAATGTCATGTTTTTTTTCTAAACAAATATATATAAAGATGTTTTAACGTAATAAAAACTAATTTTATTAAAACTACAGTATTTTATAAATGTATAATTTTTTATACTTATGCTTTATATGACATTTAATATAAATGTATAGTAAAGTCCATAAAATAAGTCAAGACTTTGTTAACTTTTAATGTGTTATTCCGGTATTCAGTCTGTTGTATTAAAAGTCAACTAAAAAAACTGTGTTAAAAAATTTACCTTGAGTTCAATAATTCTTTGAATGTTTCTGTTATTTTTTTTTTTTTTTTTTTTTTGTTATTTCTGTAATAACTACAAATTTAAATTCATGACTGTTTAACATTTGTACAAGTATTGCACATTATTTACTAGACTACTAGTACCATATGGGTGAATAGACGAGAAATGCAAAAAAAAATATTTGTATGTAGGTAAAATATGTCTATATATTGATTGCTATTGTATTGGGTGTGGGAATATTTTAATTAAAATCTATAAAATTACATAGAAAATCTATAAGAAACATAGAAGTAATAAAACAAATATTTAATCAATTAACTTTAATGAATTACTAAAATTACGTACACTTTTGGTCCATTACAATATTAATATTAACTTCATTATTCATAAACATTTATCAAAGGTTTATAGAACAAATTTTGTACGAAAATTTGATTTATAAACCTTTGATAAATAAAAGTTTATGAATAGGACCCTTACCCCCATTTTCTCAATGTCTGATTATGCTTTATCCTAAATTTGTTTTAATATAAATTGGTTTACTTACAAACAAAATTTTACTAGCAGTATATCTACCGGTTAAATGATAACCGGAGGTTGAGATATTGGCCCTTAATTTAACATCTAAAGGGTTAACAAAGGCAAGGGTTTTATCCTTTGGGTACATTGGACAACGGCTTCGCTAAGAATACACCCTCCCTGTATCAAGAGTGTTCGGCTTTAGGCCGGCTATTTTGGAAGTCTTTAATAAGCGAAGCCGGTGTTGGTTATATTATAGAGTGGTAAATCCTTGCGTCCGACCGTAGCCCGTCTATTTAGGAAATATTTACTAATCGAAGCCGTTATTGGACATACCATAGAGTAGAAAGCCCCACTCGAAAGTATGAGCGACCTACTATTTTTAGAAATGTCACTAAAACCGACTTGTTCCATAATTTGTTATTTTTAAATGGGAACTTATTTCATTTTTGTTCTTGGGAGTTATTTCGTTGGGAGTTATTTCATGACGCCAACATATACACTCTTAACATTTTCTCCGAGTAAACTCCGGTATGATTTTCCTTTAGTTACAAATTTGTGTATCAGTCTTACGATTTGTGTGATTAGACCAGTATGTCTAAGCCAATCTGGGAGATCCTAACTTATGGCTCATATCCGAAAATTCAAAGATTTAGAAGTATATGCCCTACCAAGCTACCAATTTTAATAACTGTACATGTTGGCCATTTGCAAAGACAATAGGCGGGTATGTAGGGCTGGTTTTTATAGATCCCGTTGTAAGACTTTGTTGTGTTTTGCTAGCATTAAATTAAAATGTTGCCGGCGAAACTACTACCATAACCAACCCAATATCAATATTAACATATAAGGTATAACGTCGTTGCTGGCAGATATTTTGTTCAAGAATCTATAGTATATATACATTCATATATATTTTTATTTTTTTGTTTCAATTTAAATAAATTGTTATGTGTTTGACTTTTAGTCTACACATGTGCAAATGTAGATGTGAGTGTCTCCTAGTAGAGTCACTGTTAGAGTGATTTTTTTAACTTTTCAGTAAATATAAATACAAGAGCAGTTTTAGTAGTTTTATATGTATACAACAGTATTTGTATATGTATGTATGAATACTTCCATATGTAAATACTAAATGTGAAGAGTGCTAGGGAGTTTATGGGGAGAGAGTCTATATAGGGGGTTCCCTACCGGCTTGTGTTTGATTTCTCTAGTTTTTGTTTTTTATTTGTTTCAATGAATTTTTATTTATTTGATTTTGATTTTTGTTTTATTTACAATTTTATTTTGTATTTTTATTATTATTCGTTAGTTGAGTCTTCTTTTTTAGTTACGGTAGTTTAAGTTTAAAAATTGTTTGCTGTCACGCTTGATTTGTTGCAACTTTGGTTTATTTTGTTGCCATTGTTTTTTGTTGTATGTGTTCGTAAATTTTTCATTCTTATATAGTTTTTGTATAACTTTTTTCCCACAATTTTTTTCGCTTTATTTTAAGTTTTATTTTTTATTTCCGTCTATTTCCTTTTTTATGTGTTTTGTATGGGTGTATTTGTATTCTATGATTGTTATTTTTATTTTTATATTTGATAAGCACATTTCAGTGTGATTTTAGTTTTATTTAGGGATTTTTAGTATGTTTTGTATTTTTTATTTTTATTTCAACTCCTGCTGTTTTTATTTGATATTGTTACGAGCCACAAAATATGTGTTTATAACTTTTGTAAAAACAAAAAAAAAAAAAAAAATAAGAGGCCCGATTTGTTTTTATTGTGGTATTTTATTTTTCGGTTTAAATAAGGATATTTTATTTAACCCGCATAGTATTGTGTGCTTAATAAAATATTTAAATGTTAAAATGTAAAATTTGAATTATTTAATATATAAAAGCGAATATATTGATTTTTTTATCCCATGTTAAAAATTAACTCTTATAAATAATATTTTATGGTAAATCATAATAAATAAATAATTAAAATTTTTGTGAATCGTAATAAGTGATAAGAGAAAATTGTGTGTGTGTTTGTATTATGATTGAAATCAATTGATATTAACTTACCACTAAACGTATTTTATGTTGAAGAGAAAAATCTTCAACATTTTTTATGAAGAAAACAAATAAAGTCAGTTTAAAACAAATAGAAAAGTATAGTTGGCCATGGCCGGCCATACCAGTATAAAAATAAAATGTGGTTTAGTTTTCATAATAAAGCATTTAAGTAGAATTGTACCTTGCCTCAGATATACTTATGCGATTTTTTATTGTTGAATAATATTGTGGACATTGAAGTCATATTTTAAATGGGGCTTTGTATAGGGGCTAGGGTCAGATAAGGCGCTATAATTATAAAATTCATGAGGTTCATTAAGGCTAGTATAGAACTTGGTTTTGCAGCTTTTTGTCGAGATACGAGTATATTAAACATAATTATGAAGTTAAAAGCCCAATTCGGCGGGTTCAGTTGTATGGGGGCTAGGTGAAATAATGGATCGATGTCAACCATTTTCAATAGGCTTCGTCTATGGTACAATAAAATATCATATGCCAAATTTCATTGAATTATTTTCAAAATTGCGACCTGTAGTTTGATTACAAGGTTTACAAGCCCTATTCGGAGGTTCAGTTGTATGGGGGCTAGGTGAAATAATAGACCGATCTTAATCATTTCGATTGTCTCTGGGACAATAGAAAATCATGTACCAAATTTCATTGAATTATCTTTAATGTAGTTTGATACAACGTTTACATGGATGGACGGTAAGACGAACGGAAATAGCTCGACTCAGAAAATGATTCTAAGCCGATTGGTATACTTAAAGTGGGTATAGGACCAATATTATTGTGCGTTACAAACATCAGTACATTTTTTACCTTCTGTGGAAGTGATGTTTAATGACTTCCGAAGAAGCGAAAATAATTATATTTTTTCAATGCTGAAGATATTTTTTTCTTCTTACATTTTTGTGAGATAAAAAATTTTATTTTTGTGCATCTATTTTAAATGTATCTAATATCCTTATTAATGTTAATATTATTTAAGTCAAATTAGTTGTATTCCGTATTAATACAATTTCACTTCCTAATAACTCACAAAATAGAGCATGAAAATTACTTCTTAAGAATGACAGTAGTGAATTTGCAATCAAATAAAAAGACATCCCTCCTATGACAAGCCTGTGTTAAAATCATCACTTCTTCAGGTCTTTATCAGTACTTCCATGAAGTAAATTCTACTTCTTTTTCGTTTCTTTAGAAGTTTTTTTTTGCTGGGTTATATCAGTTCATTTTATAAAAATAATACCATTTATGTTGAATTTTTGCCTTAATCCAAGGTATTTAAGCAATTTATTGATGAAAAACGAATTTTCAAAATGGGTGTTAGTGTCAAATCCTCACAAATTTTGGAGGAGAATTTTATTTTTAGTTAGTTATTCTGAAGTTTATTGACTTTGACTGCGTGCAGTAGATCAGAGTTTAGCATATCTCAAAAATCAATTGCGAATATGATTGTATTGATATATTGGTAATAAGATGATATCAAAAAATAAATTATATTCACTGTTTCAAAATTTGAATTTCGCACAGGAAATCTGGTAGTTTGAGCCACAGTGCTCTGATAAAAATATAAGATAAACATACTTGTATACGATACAAATAAAATACTTTAGAATAAAGAGTTATTTACTCAGTAAAAGTATTTTATACAAGACACAGCATGATTTGCCATTAAAAATAGGTTATAATCCAAAGTTATGAAAAAAGTTTATACACTAAAACAAAATATATTTTAAGCACTTTAAATACGTGTTATGTTTAAAGACTAGTTTAAAACACCCCAAAAATCAATACAATTCTCAATTAGTTAAGACTATTTTGAATATACGTAAAACTATGTTTTTTTCCAAAGCCGATTTGACCAGTTTACATCTTATCCGTATCTAAGTAGTAAATTATGCGAGATATAAGTCCTGGCGACACTTATCGTATCGTTCTATATTTATATTAATACCTTGAATGTCAAGTTTTCTCCAATAACAGTTTCTTACGATCAGAAGAGTTATTTTGAAAATTTAATATTTAAAATTTGCTTCAAGTGTAGCCTTATTTTTCAAACTGACTACTATTGCGTCTTTGTGAAACAGCATGTAACCACTTATTATGTGGATTTGTTGAATTTTGTGCATAAACAGCACGTCATAAAAATGAAAAATAAAATGAAAAAAATATTTATAAAGTAACAACATTTCATTTATAACTTTGTGTATGCAAATGGCTGAAATATTTCATTTCTTTCGCTGTTTTCTTCGTTTTTGGTAGAAAATAGCGAAACATCAACAGTAAATATGAAAATATTTTTGCATAATTTTCATAACAAATTGAGTGAGATAATCTGGGAAAAGAAACATAATTTAAACTCAAATTTTTAAAGCGTTTTTTTTTAGGATTTGTTATTGTTTATTTTGAACAGTTATATAGAGTTAAACAATTTAAATAATCAAGAGTTTATAAACAAATTAAGGATTGTGATACAAGCTTGAAATAAATACGTTTTTATTTGAGACTGTAATTTAAATTACAGATATTATTATAGTCAGAATTAAAGACAAAACTACTTACTATTATTTTCCAAATACATTAAATCTGCAATACTGAAATACAAAACCTGCTGCAAACTTTTGCTAAATAAATGGAGAAAATTACGTATGATTGTATACTTAGACTATTTCTTTTGTAAGCAGCACTATTTTCCAATAAAACTAGACTTCAAATGGAAAAATTTTAAATAGAATTTTATAAATTTCACCGAACTCTTTCCTTAAATACAATAATAACTATAATAGTAAGGTTAGCAAACATAAAAGTATATTTGTGCATGCAACACACATATTTAACTGTTATTAGTTATGTTTATTTAATATTTATTGATTTTTTATTTAAAAGAAATAAATAGGAAAAATAAAAAAACAGTACAAAAGAATAAAATTACTCAAACTTCCATAAACATATGTAGTATATACAGAGACATGTACCTATATCTAATAGACACATGGAGTAGTAACCCACTTCTTGTGCCACTCATGTGCAATGTGAACAATGCTCTCACAGTTAAATTTGTATATCTATGTACCTGTGTAGTGGTAATTGCACTCATACTCATGTGCTACTTATAAGTATTTGTGGCATAGTCGGCGGCCAACTTGGCTTATGAATATTTATTGTACACTTTATTACATCGAGTATATTGTTTCTATTGTCTAGTGCTACCCACTCTAACACCCCATTCGCCTTACCCACAAGATTGTACGTGTGGAACATGCCATATGTAGTAAGTAACTAATTTCTATAGTTATAACTATATTTAGAAAAGTATAAATACATAGATATAAAAACTATGTGTGTTACTCTCCTGCCAAAGTAAACATGTCAAGTGTTGGCAAATATTCATTTGTGTATGTCCTTCTTTCAAATGCCTTCTTTATACATATATCGTAAGGTACTATGTTCTACTACAAATTTTTCCATGTTTTATGCTGTATTCTAACGTGTGTATAAGTGACTGCCTTCCCACCTACAGCCTACCAAAGTGCCTGTGTTGTTGTGATAACTATTATTATTATTTAAAACACTTTAGGAACAATCCATCGTTCATTTATTATAACTGGTATAACCATATGTATATCCAGCTTTCTACAAAATACTAATGCTTCTAATGAAATGTTAAACTTCCTACTTCAATCAGGGAAATTAACATATTTATAAACATACATAGAAATGTATACACATACATATGTATGCATTTATACTAAAAACGTTTGTACATATTTCTTTAACTTTATTATGGTTTTCGACGCTTTTTGTTCTTAATTCATGAATTGAATGTTGTTAATCATAAAGAAAATGTAAAATTAACATAGGGAAACTAACAATTCATTATAGATTTACAATTGTATGTTATCATACTTGTATTTGTCTATAATCTTTATACAAATATACATGTTTTTCTAATTATCTAGTAACTGATATTGATCATTTAACTATTATTAATTATTATTATTTTAGTTGTTCATTATTTACTTACTTTATATCAAATGCCAATCATCATATCGATTTAGAAACTTCTCATTTTTTATACCCTACATCTCAATAGGGGATATTATCACCCAATAATTATGGGACTATTATTTTTTGGTGTTATAAACATCATTACAAATACATAGTATATAAAAATAATAAGTTTCTTATATATAAGATATTATAATATCTAAGATTATACAAATCAAATCATTGCGGGGAAAATCAGTAAACTCTTTTTTATATTTATATTCCCCAAATAAATTACATAAATATTTCAGAATTAAGTTAAAATTTATCGTAAATGCTTCATTATAAAAATAAACCACATACATATTTAATGTATTCATAACTGGTGTGTAGTATCATATGGTCGGTCATGCCGACTATACTTTATTACTTGTTTTCTGTTTAAGAATTATGTACTAACAGGTATTCATTAAGTTGAAGCAAGAATGAGCTGTGCAATATGTTTAAGAAATACTTAAGGGCCAACTTTTGAGAAAAATGTTGGACTTATGTATGTGCTGTTTCTAGATAACGAGCGAGTAGTTTGAGTACAAATTTTACTTGTATTGTATTACAATAACAAAATACAAGTAAAATTTGTCAAATTTTAACTCAAACTACTTACATGTTATCTAGATACAACACATTAAATTAATTTCGTTTTTGAACGAAAAACAACAATAATATAATTAGCAGATACAGTAAAAGTTTAGAGTTCTCTATCCTTCCACAGAATTATTTCAACATTAAAAATTGTATCCTACTTATTAGGTTAGGTTGATAGGAGGATGAATATTACATAAAATCTAAAGAAATACACCTAGGCCACTATCGGGCCTGTTGTGCGCTTCTTTTCGTGAAAAAAATTCTTGTTAAAAAAAATTTTGTTAACTGAATGTATTATCTTTCAATGTTCAGAAAATCAGTTTCCTTGACGTAATTTCTAATAATTTTCCAATCAGTGTTTGTGAGGAATCTTATATCTGGAATAGTGTCACTCCTAAGATATTTGGATCTAATTTCAAATACCTGACAGTGGCAAAGAAAGTGCTCCCGAGTTTCACTGTCCTCTCCAAATGCTCTATATTCGTCTGAATCCGCATGTCCAATTTTGTATAGCTGTTCCGTACCATCACAATAAACTCAGACTTGCTCATTTGGAGGAGATTTCTACTCTTGCTCTCATTAGGGTCACCCTATTAGATCTTTGTGTGTCTACCCACCATTTAGCTATTCAAAGAGGCCTTATGAGATTCTCTCACCCATATTTTTAAATCGTCAGGTTAACTACCTCGAGCTCCCTTCCTTCTAAAGCTAATACATTCGCCCTTTCGTTGCCGACTACTTTCGAGTGGGCCGGTACCCATACTTATTAGTAACGAGATGAAATTGAGCATTAATAAACATTTTGATTCTTATTTGAAAGTTTATAAGAACATAGGTTCCTTATTAGGCCGCCTTTATGAAAAATTATATTGGTTAAGATAAATCGGCAAGTTAGAATCTGATTGATGTATTTCTAAAATACGATTTGTATCAAGAAGAAAAATATAATACTGAAGAGTATCTTCATAGATCTTAATTTCTCAAAATATTATTTATATGATCCTCTAAATCTTTAATTAAAAAATATTTTTTTCATAGCATAGAAGATATATTTTAAGGCCATATAGTAATCATTTAGTGAAACAATTACGAGAAACGTTGAAATATATATAAAGTTATAACCGCTTAAAAATGACAAAACAACTGTTCGAACCAGGCTTTAATAATCAATATTTAGCTATTTACAATTCTATTGTATTCTACTTCCAGCTTTTTGTTGCCCCAAAAGTTGCACATTATGTATTTCCAACCCGCACTCAAGTACTGTTGCCATTATTATTTATTCCTTGTATTATTTATCAGAATATATGTATGTTTGTATATATTTAATACAAACTCTATCTCTGTTGATTATGATTATGATTTTTGTTTTGTTTATTTTGGTAGTTGGTTGTAGGTTGGTTCTACATAGAAGTAATTGCAGTTGTTTTAATAATTCATACAACTTGAAAAATAAAAGCATAAAGGAAAATAGAACAAATATAGTTGATTTTTTTTTCTATTGCTATTGTTGCCTTTTTTATTTGCAACAAAATATGAAAAAGGAAAAATCTATTATATAGATATTTGACTTCATTAAAGTGGTTAGACTATGAAATGTTTGGTATTTATAAAATGCATATATTTTCCCTAGAAAATAAGCGAAATTTAAAAAAAAAAGAAATTAATTTGTAAATGTTTAAAGAATTTTAGGGGTTAGAAAACTCTAGAGTCTGACATAAAGTGAAAATAGTTTAAGGGAAATTAAATTCTTTAAAAGTAAGTTATTTTTTTCTAGCCTTTGCGATTTTTAATTAAAAAACGAATAACCTATTTTTCATAAATATTTTTCATTAAATCGTTATTATATTTCAATTTTATCGCAATAAAACCAATTTCAGACTTTTAAATTTTATTTGAACTTTCTTTGCTATTATGATTTTAAAAAATTTTAATAAATTTATCACTAAATAATATTTTCCACTTTCGATCGCAATGAAATTCTGTCACAGTCCTAATAGAAACATATTTGTCAATGTATTTGTGTAAATTATTTAATAACTTTAATGTTTTTTACTTAAAATCAAAAAGATATTTATGTCATAAACAATCAACTGTGTTTGCAACTATCAATCAATCATTTAATTTTGACAGTGAGTGTCAAGGTGTATGTGTGTGTATATGAAGAAAATTTAAGACCTGCCGTTTAAAGGGCAGTAATTGTGAACATTGAAAACCGAATTGCTGCTACTTAGTGTGAATATACTTTGATAGCTGTTACTTGCTTTATTTGCAAATGCCAGAATAACGAAAAAACTATATAAATATGTTACATAGCCATAAAAATCTATCAATCGTGATATCCATGGACGTAACGACACACCATTCTCGATTCTAAACTACTATGGAATCTGAATATCAAAGCGAGAGCCTCTAAGGCTGATATCACAGTGCCTGCTACAAACAATGCGAAGCTTTGCGCTACAAACCTTTCTTTGTGTTTTCCTATGTGTCATGTCAGAGTGAAATCGAAGCTTGATGCGAGAAAACACAAGCAAAAGTTTGTAGCGCAAAGCTTCGCATCGCTTGTAGCAGGCACTCTGACATCAGCCTAAGGCATCTATTACGATGTATGCATGTAGGAAGCCATTGGTAAGAACTGGAGAATTATTCCCAAGACTGCAAAATGGATCCCCGACATGGTTATAAAGTCTATTCTGATGTATGGAGCACTTGTCTGGTGGAAAGCTTTGCGAGCTTCTACACTAATGATCACTGGTGCGCCAGCACGCCATCACATGCGCTCTTTACACTTATGTACTGGTTGCCCGCCAATGGCCAGGCAATTGACCTTAAGCTCGGCAGTTAGACTTCATTCTGCCGGGATATGGAAGCCAAACCGACAAGGTCATGCTTCTATCCTGTAAATATCAGGACTGAGTTTCTAGGCTTTCCAATATTGCTTGAACTTGCGGTTCTATCTAATATAGACATATATAAAATATAATCGTTCATTCGTGCCTCTGGCTGGTTTTATACCATGTCAATCACGGACATGTAATGTCCCATAGGTCGGCCGACTGCCTCAATAACATAACCTAACATAACGACACACCAAAAAATATCATGATGTCAAGACTCTTTTAAAAGTGGCACTTTCAACAACAAATTTGTTTCCAATATTCGACTAGTTTTTCGCAGTAGAATTGTTGCCAATATTGATGTATCTTTAATTTTAGATTCTCTTGAAAAATTGCCGGATATAAATACATATGTATTTCTAAAACATAAATAAAAAATAGATGCTTTATACGAGTTCAATAAAAATTATTATATACAATAAAATTACATATAAATACAAATAAATGACAATTCATAAAATTAAATAAATTTTTCAACCAAATAAATTTAATCGATTTTTCGAAAAGAAACTTTTTACTCCCGCCTCGTAATAAGCTAAATTACTATCATACAAATAGTAGTAATTCAACACCAATAACTATTCTCTCTTAATGGCAAACATACTGAACACAACTACAAACAAATTCTGATGGATGAACTGTCTATTCACATGATAGACAATTATACAGACAAATATGTATGTATTTCGAATAAATATGATAAATATCGTTGAAAATAAATAAACAATTAAATATCATAAGTATTTAATACATTTAATTAATGTTCTCTATTATTTAATTGATTAAATGATGCGTACTGAAATTCAGTTAAACAGAAATACATATATATGTATGTATAACAAAAAAATATATATATTTTTCTATTATTTTTTTTGTCTCCATAAACGCTCGCACAAACAATTTTTTACTGAAATATATTTTTAAGTACACTAACAAAAAACCTATTCATATATCTATGCTCGTATAATTGTAGCAAATACTATTTATTTATGTATATGTAGGAATTAAAATATCAATTCAATGATTCAATTGTATTTGTTGTAAATAAAATAGTTACAATTGTAGTTTGTAACTATAATAATTGATTAAACTCATTGATATTTAAATAATAGTTTAATGACTGTGTTTAAATGTCTGTTGTATTGACATATTGAAATCTGAGAAACATATGCTGTATACTAGTAACTAAATATTTCAAAACTACAGTTTTGTCGATTAAAAAGCAATTACGTTGCGGTAAATTACATTCCGCAGACGCGTATGAATTTATTAATACATACGTATATAAAGTTACTATTATTGATACGAGTCTTGATAAACAAATCAATAAATAAGTTAAAATTGTTTTTTACCCTAGACCACTATAACAAACGCATGATACCCTCATGCGATTGTGCTGAAGTTTGTAATACCCAAGAGTATTGGTCCTATATCACCAATCGACTCAGAAACACTTCCTGAATCGATTTAGCTATGTCCATCCGTTCGTCTGTATGCCCATGTAAACTTTGTGTGCACGATGCTGGTCGCAATTTTCAAGCCAGCTGGAGTACAGACACGAATGGACATGTCTTAATGGACTCCGAAAGTGATTTTGAGACAATCGGTATACTTAAATGTAGGTGTAGAACCAAAAAGTACCATGAGATGACATTTATTTATGGCATCAAATCTCTCTTTATATCAATTTCATTGATATAAGTTCTTAATTACTTCCATATTTAAATGTTTCTTTAAAAATGTTTGTCTTTCAAACTTAAAGATATTACGGAAAAATTTGTATTTGCCTTTGACTTTATTCGAATATAAAATATAGCTTTTGGAATCATTATTTTGTTAAAAAAATTGCTAGTTCAAAGGCAAATATTCGTATATACATTTTATGTATGTATGTAGCTTTAATTATACCCTATACCACTTTAGTGGGGAGGGTATATTGGGTTTATGCTGATGTTTATAACGCACAATAATATTGGTCCTATACCCACCTTAAGGTATACCAATCAGCTTCGAATCATTTTCTGAGTCGATTTAGCTATGTCCGTCTGTCCGTCTATGTAAACCTTGTAATCAAACTACAGGTCGCAATTTTAAAGATAATTCAATGAAATTTGGTACATGATCTTCTATTTACCCAGGATCGAAACCTATTGAAAATGGTTAATATCGGTCCATTTTTTCACATATGGACAACTAAACCCCTGAATAGAGTTTTTAAACCTTGTAATCCAACTACAGGTCGGAATTTCTATGATAACTCAATGAAATTTGGCACATGATCTTCCATGGTATAACGCACAATAATATTGGTGGTACCGGAGACAAAGCCTATTGAAAATGGTTAACATCGGCCTATTATTTCACCTAGCCTCCATATAACTGAACCGGACGAATAGGGCTTTTAAGTTTATAATTATGTTTAATATACTCGTATCACGACAAAAACTTACAAAACCAAGTTCTATACTAACTTTGATGACTCTAATGAATTTTATAACTATGGAGTCTCATTTCACCATAACCCCTATACAAAGCCCCCTTCAAAATTTGACTTAAACGTCCACAATTTTATTGTATATCTGAGGCAAGGTATAATTCAACTTAAATGCTTTATTATGAAAACTAAATCACATTTTTTGTTTTTGTAACAGGTGTAGGGTGTTATATGGTCGGCCTCGCCCGACTATAATTTCTTACTTGTTGTCATAAAAAATTACATATTTTTTAATTTTCCTATAAAAAAGAACAATTATTTCTCTTTACCCACAAATCTCTTCAGCATTTCCCAACACATTAATTGTGTATATTATTTATTGTTTTATCGCATAAATATTTAAAAAGTGTATTATAACATATTTTTAATTAACTTGATTATAATAATGCCACACAACATTTAGCATAGAAAAAATTTTTTTTCTGACAATATAATATTTGCAATAATTATAAGTTTTTTAACATAATTTTAACACTTTTATTATGTATCTTTTTTCTTTATTGTTAGCTTGTGTATTTTTAAACAAAATGACCACAAAATTATTAAAAATTCTAAAAGTAATAGTTTAAAAATAATTTATGCAGGAAAAATATTTTTAATTGTTTAGTTAAACAAAATTTTACATATTCACATTTTTGTTAAAGAATTCAAAGATTTTTGTGCTATTCATTGCCAGTGGTCAATAACCTCTAAATTAATTAAATTGAACTAAATTTTTAGGCAAGAGAGTAATGGGAATTTCATGTAGCAATTAAATATTTTTATTATTGTATATATGGAAACTTTAATTCTGGCTAAATTTTTTTATTACATATTTCTTTTACAAACTCAATTTTATACAAAAGGCAGTGTATGTGTATTGTGCAGTCATATGTGTACAATAAAGCAATAAATATTTATGAAGCACTTTACTGAACAATCTTCTGAATATTTATTATTTTTATTTCTGTGTGTATTAAAAAACTCAATATTAAAAACTAAATTTAAAGAAGAATGAGGAAATTTAAATAATATTTGACTCAAAATAGTTATACCCTACACCACTTTAGTGGGGAGGGTTTGTGCTGATGTTTGTAACTCACAATAAAGTATACCAATTGGCTCAGAATCATTTTCTGAGTCTATGTCCGTCCGTACATGTAAACATTGTAATCAAACTACAAGTCGCAATTTTAATGATAATTCAATGAACTTTGGTACATGACCTTATATTCTCACAGGGACGAAGCCTATTGAAAATGGTTAAGATCAGTCCATTATTTCACCTAACCCCCATACAACTGAACCTCCGAATAGGGCTTGTAAACCTTGTAATCAAACTACAGGTCGCAATTTTAAAGATAATTCAATGAAATTTGGCACATGATCTTCTATGTTACCGGAGACGAAGCCTATTGAAAATGGTTAACATCGGTCCATTATTTCACCTAGCCCTCATACAACTGATCCGGTCGAATAAGGCTCTTAAGTTCAAATTATGTTTAAAATACTCGTATCTCGACAAAACCAAGTTCTATACTAGCCTCGATGATTCTCATGAATTTTATAATTATACGGTCTCATTTGACCATAGCCCCTATACAAAGCCACCTTCAAAATTTGATTTAAATATCCACAATTTTATTCAACAATAAATGGCTTAAGTACATCTGAGACAAGGTACAATTCAACTTAAATGCTTTTTTATGAAAACTAATTCGCATATTAATTTTGTAACAGGTGTAGGGTAATATACGGTCGGCCTCGCCCGACTATAACTTCTTACTTGTTTTATTATAGATTTACGTAAAAATCAAGCACAGATTTATCACATTTAAACCAAAAGGTTGTTCCAAAATGTGTAAAATAACCACAGACAACTCTTCAAATTTAAATAATTTTTCAATATTTTCTTCATAAATCAATTTTAGAAAGTTAATTAAAATGAACGTATTAAACATTGGACTTATAACAAATCAAAAATATATGCTAATCAGCTTTTCAAACGGATATAGAATCCACTTTGTCACTCATGCCAAACAAAATAAACGGATGAGTGAATGAAGCAATGATCGAATCAGTGGTATCCGAATAATGCAACACATGTTATTGCCTCAAAAACTTAATTTATACATGGACAATAAAATGCAAAAGCAACAAATAGTAGCAGGCATTTGATGTAAATTTAATTATATATTCATTGATATACTGATTAATGTAAGTATGTATGTATGTGTAATTTAGAGCATACATATACATAACCTTATACAGTAATAAACTTAATCATACCTACCAAGAGGCATGCATATCAGTTTAATACGAACAACATTGAACTTTTGATATTTGTATAGAAATGTAAATCTTACTTGAAAATTTCGATATAGAATATTTCAAAGGTACCAATAGAAGATGTTGCAATTCTTATAGTTGATATATTCTTGTGAAATATTATGTGTTAATTTTAATGTATTATAAATATGAAATTGATATATATTTATGCATAAACTTGTGTATTTAGAAACTTGTATTTTTAGGGGATTTATATGAGCAAATACAAATACCATCATATAATATTCATATCTTCATTATTTTTCACACACACACACACACATAGGGATACAAACTAACAATTTCTATTTTTTGGACTAAATTTCAGTAGACAGCAAGACATTATTGATTAACATTTAAAGTGCTAAATCCTTGTGTAGGTGCTTTTGATTTTGATTATTATCCTAATTAAGATGTTGATTATTATCTTTATTACATTCATATTTATAGATTTTAATAAATTTACAGATAAATAAACTTTGGGCGTCTAAAAGAATTTAAAAAGTATTTTCGTACTTAATTGGAATTAGAAATTTGTTGTATTGTTATCACGTTATTAATATTTTCAAAATAAATAGACTGTTGAAAAGATATACTTATTATACATCAATGAATACGAAATTGTGTCTACTTTCAAAATTAAATAGCAAATATATAGACGTGTGGAATAGACAATTTACGACTACTTTTCTGAAATATTAAAAACCTTTTAACAAATATGAGTTAAGAATTTTTGCGAAAACTTTTTTTACACAAATGTTTACTCCGCCAGAACTGATTCTCTGAAGGAGCATTAGAGTTGGCACTGGCTCCTTTTATCAATGATTTTTTAATGTTATAACATTTTTATAAATCCGGAAAAAAGTTAAAAAATCGGCAAATACTTTTATTCATTATTAAAATATTGATAGACTATGATGAAGCAGAAAATTTAAAATTTTATTTTCAAAAGTCAATCTATATATCTATATGTAAAAGAGTAGCGTTACTGACTGACTGATTCATCATCGCACATCCTAGAAACATGAAATTTGGCAGTAAATGCGATTTTGGTTATGTAGATCTACTAAGGAGGGATTTTTTGAAATTTATACATTTAGGGGTAAAAACGGGTAAAACAGGTTTTCTTAATTATCTTACATAATGATAATGATAAAAGAAAGATTTTAAATGCACCTGTATCTACTCTTAAAATGAGCAGATGGGTGTCTGGTACTTTTCTGAAATTCGTACTTTTAAGGGGTGAAAATATGTAACAAATGTGGTTTTGGTACCTTTTTTGGCCCTCTATAAATTTTTGACTAATAAACATAATAAAATTTTTGTAAATATTTTTAATATATCTCCCAAAAATTATGAAGCACATGTTTCGTACATTTTTAAAATTCAGTCCTTTTTGGGTGTTAATGAGAGAAAACTGTATTTTTAGTACTTGTTTAGCACATTAACAAAAAATTTTCAAGTTATTGACATATGTATACCTATTGAATTACGTACTATCTCTGTAATATTTATTGAAATAAAATATTTGCTATTTCACTGGGGAAAAATAGTACCAAAAAGGGGAAAACGGGAAATTGAATTTATTCAAAATCATTGAGCTAATTATGTAAATTTTGAAAAAATAGTTAATTTACTCACAGCTATCAAATTCGGGTAAATTGTTTGGTACTTTTTAAAAGCACAATTTTTCTGAAACAAATGCAAATTTGAATCGTTTGAGTTTTATCTGTGATATATACGAAATAAGAAATATTTTGTAAAGTTATTTCTCGAAAAGTCTATTCCTACGCGAAAAGGTAGCAAATAGTACACTTTTTATTAGTACTTTCCACAAAGGTAGATTTTATCACACTTTTGGTACTTTTTCTTTCCTTAAGTGATAATCTTTGTATGTTCTATAATATGAATCCAAAAAACATACACGGTTCTTACTGAATAAGATTCTTTAAGCGAGGACTTTTTAGTACTTTTTATCTCTCAAATGGTACTTTTTGAATATTCAACCTAGAAACATAAATTTGAACATTCATGGTCCTGACTGTATAATAATCTGTAAGTGAGTACTCTTTGGTAAATTTCCATTCTTCAAATGGTACCTTTGGATTCTCTTTAATGGGGAACCGGAACATATGACACACGGTCATTATTAAATGTAAATTTATTGAGAGAGATTTTTGTACTTTTTCGTTTTTTAGGTGGTACTTTTTGAATTTTGTACGATATTGAGCAAATAAATATAAAATTTAACATGTGGAAACCTAAGTAAATGAGAATATAATAAAAGGAACTTTTGGTACTTTTTCGTTCATCAAATTATATTTTTTTAATATTGAACATGGAAACATAAAATTTTTGATTGAATGAGAATTTATAAGAGGTATTTTATACAACTTTTTTCCTTCTTCAAAGAGTACTTTCAAAATTTTCTATAATGTGGAAGCTAAAAGAATGAAATTAAAAATACTTACAAGCTCCTTACTGAATGCGAATTTATTCACGTGATAAATTTCGATAATATTGAACGTAAAAAACAACAACAACAGAAACATTAAAAAAACCTTTAAATCAATTAGAATTTTATATAAGGTAATCAACATTTTGTATGTATTTAGTTTTGGTTAGGGTCGCGAAGTACCCGGGATATTCTAATATTTCATAAATTGCCTTCTACGGGATAACACGATTGCTTGTTAATAACGGAATTATAAATTATATTTATGGTGAGAGATTAAAGCACAAAACTGTAATATTTGGACTGATATATTGCCTTCAGAGAGATATAGCTTTAGGTATAAATAGTATATTTTAAATTTGCATTTTTTTCGTAATTAAAGATTTACATTAAATTTAAGAAAACAATACAAATATATAAATTTTTTAAAAATAATTACGCAGTTAATCTTTAAGCAATTTAAGTTAGTAAGACTTTCTAAAAAAATGACTTTTCAATTATCACTTTGTATCAGTGTTTGTCAGTGTCTCCGCACACATTAACCATATACTTAAGTTAATTTACAATAATTACAAAAATACCAACAAAGAAAATTAACACAACTCCCTCCAAGTCGACACATGTAAGTAAATACTTATGTAGGAATAAAAATGTATTTAAACAACATACATATGTATATTTTTTTCTTGTTAAAACCAAGTGCAGATACTGTATTTAACATCTTTTAGCGGTATTAAGGACTACGATATTATATAAATACTGTATGTCTGCTTCTAAGAAAATGTAAGGGCAATGAATTTATCTGTCCCCAACTCTTCAGTTGATTTAAACATATGTACGTTGTGATAGTATAAATGTTTAATATATTGTCTTATTGTCTCTGAGTTGCCTGCCAAATGTATTTACATAGTCGTCCTGTGGGTTAATTTTAAGACATTGTTATAAATGCAGGGTTTCTTAATGTATTGGAATTGTTTTAAAAGGATTTATATTAAGCAAATTGTTGCTCTAATGCTCTTGCTACTTACTTACTAGCAATAATATTTCAATCTTAAAAAAGGGCTTCTCGTAACACTTCTTTTTGGAACCACTGTGCGGCGACACATTAACTGTATGTAACAATTATGGCTAAAGTCATGCATATTCTCAACGTTTTAATGGTACATTAAACATTTATTTTATTTCTTTCTCTTCTTAAACGTCTTTCTTATAATTCTTTACTACAATTATTTTTATTTTTTTTGGTTTTTAACATTTCCCACTTTTTCTTTTCTTTTTGTTGACTTTGATTTTTTGTCATTTAGCTTAGTTACGTTACATTTTAAAGCCAAGTCATTTGTCTAATTAGAAAGCATGTTTTATTTTTTTCGTTTTTTTTTTTTTCTCCAAAAATATCACATTTTCTTTTAAAGCTAAAAGAAAAAAAATATATTGCAAGCATTTTCATTAAAAAAAATCTTGAACAGAAAAACGTGTGGATAATTAAAACTGACGTAATTTCAACATAATTACACACAAATTTAAATATTTTGTAGACTAATTGTCATATCTGTTGGATTTGTAGTGTACATACAACTTGTTTTTCTTAGTGTTTTTGTTTTTGTTGTTATTTAATTAAGCCACCAGCATAAAATGTATACCAAATACCAAGAAATGAGATGAAAAACGAGGAATTGTCTATTATACAAACATGTGAAATGCCTAAAGATACTCTCATATCGAGTACAACAAGTCTACAAATAATAATGCAAATGATTCGCACTTCAGCATACATAGATAGTCACAGTCGCATTTACACACTTAAAGAAAATTAGTTTCATTTGTATATAATTTGGAATGACTGTGATGCGGATGTACACACATACAGATGTACATATGTTCTAATATAGACAGCCAAAAAGAAAAATGTACATATATGTATACATTTATACACATGATTTTATTTAAGAATGAGACAATTACATTTGCTATAGCTATTAATAGTGTACCTAATAAATTGTTAAAATATATAAAATATTGCTAAATCAGAGAATCAGGGGACTGTGGTATAAACTGAAATTTGTCAGCATATTATTATTATCAAGCTTTTATGATGAACAGTAATTTTAAACAATTTAATCTTAGATTCAGTCCTTTTAGCGTGTGTAAATATCCGTAATATTTAATGTATTACATATGTATTGATACACAGAAGTTTCTTCTAAAATCTAAACTTTTTTGATTTTTTTTTTTTTGTTTTTGTATTATTCGGAAAATGTTTAATTTGAATGAAGTAAAAATGTTAAGCTTTTCTAATGTTTTGCTGACCACTGTGAATAGCATTTATATGGACATCTTAAAAATTTTTATCTGTAATGTTAGTAGACATTAAATAAAGGCAGTTAAATTACACATAATTAACAAAAAAATATAACATTTCTTTTTATAGAATAGTCTTGCACAATGTTTAGCGAAAAAAGGAATAAATGGAAGAATATAGAGTCTACCAGATACATTTACAAAGCTTATTAAATGTGCAAAAAAAAAACTGTTCCTTTATACAGTGAAATTTTAATGTTGAAATTTAATCAAATCAGTTTATTTAAACTCGACGAACTTGTAAAATTAAACAAGTAAGAGTGTTATATTCGGCTATGCCATTTTTTTTTTTTTTTTTTTTTTTTTTGAAGGGGACTTTATATGGGGGGTAGGGTCAATTATGGACCGATCCACATAAAATTTTATAGACGGATTTCGCCTCTCATGAAATTTCATCGCTATACTCGTATTTTTATGGCTGTAATTAGCGTTAAAATCATTTTTTGAAGGGGACCTTACATGAGGGATAGGGTCAATTATGGACCGATCCACATAGAATTTGGTATAAAGATGTCAAATTTCATTGCTATCTTCTTATTTTTAAGCCAGTAATGAGCGCTATAGTAATTTTCTGAAGGGGGCCTTATATGTATTAGGGGTAGGGTCAATTATGTACCGATTCTCATAAAATTTGGTAGGGAGATTTTAACTCTTATTTATGTCAAATTTCATTGATATACTCGTACTTTTAAAAGAGATATGCCCGTTAAAGCTGTTTTTCTGGGGTCCACTTGTATGGGGGCTCTCCGAAAACATGGACCGATATTGCTTATTTACAATACCAAACAAACCTTATCTATAGACAATATTTGTGGAAAATTTCAACCCTCATTCTGTTCGGACTCGATCGTGCTATCAACAGACAAACAGACAGACGGACGGACGGACGGACATGGCTAGATCGTCTTAGAATTTTGTGGGTCTATGACCAATATTTCGATTTGTACCCCCATTTTTGATGGTGGATATAAAAATTATATTTTATTTGTGCTGGGTTGCGATTGCCATAAATGCTAACAATTCTCATTTTTAATTTACACTCTAATATTAAAGCCTAGAGAAATTGTGATCCAAGCCTAACCTAATCCATAAACATATAAAAACGAATTGAAATTTCATACTTAGAGGCATTTAAAAACGATTTGAACAAATGTTGTAGAAATCATTAAAAATAAGTTTGATTCTTATTCAAAAGGTTACCTATTCTTGGTTTGCTCCAGCTGATGATATGTTAGGATTTTACATAATATAAAAGTACAATATAAGTACTTTAAAATCTTATAGGTATAATTGTTTGGTAGTTGTAGTGCCTTACAGTAACATTTTCTTTGCCACTGTATTCTTTATTAAAAAAAAAAAAAAATAAGAACAATTCAACATCATGAAGTTGAAATTGTTTTGTATTCTTACAAACATGTGTAAGAAATTATAAGAAAAAACAACAATTTCAAAATAAGATGAAAAAGTTGAGAAAACGAATTCCTTCTTATTTTTTTGTTTTTTTCTTAAAATTTCTTTGCCAGAATCATGTACAACATGGTGTCGACGTCATGAACAATAAAAATCACGCTAAATTATTTATGTGTATTTATCTATACATACATACGTATGTGAGTATATATGTATGTTTGTGTACCAAAAGTTTTGATATACTGATGTCTGTCTGTTTTACCATCACAGCTTCAGCTATATTTGTCTGTGTAAATATAAGATTTTTATTATTTTGTGATTTTGTTGTTTTTTTTCATTTATTTCCGTCTTGTTGTTTCTATTATCTTTGCCGGAGATGGCGCTTGACTTCATGTTGGCTTGGTGCGCGTTAAATGAGTTTGAAACGTGTTGTAATTAATTGCATTTAATGTTACTGATACTTAGACACTTATATCCATAAAATACACATACATATTGTGTGTATAAGCTATATGTGTATAAATAAAATGTACGTGTAAATATACACGTATAAATGTAAGAATATACCCTGCAGTTCAGGATTGGATATACCAAAGTAATGATATAATATACTAGTTCCTATGGATACAAACAGAGAAATTGATCACACTTAGTCTGAACTAAGTAAATAATATAGAACAACTCGTTTAAAGTGTAATTCTCTAAAGAAAGCAATATATTTAGATTGCTTTAAAGGAAACATTGACTCCTCTTCAAACGGTAGGGTATATTTATTTAGGTGTACAAATAATATGTGTATTTTGTCTTAATACACTACATATGGTATGAAAATGTAGATGACATACACACTAAATATTTATACATTACGAGTATGTCTATGTATGTTATTAGGGTAATTTAACTTAAAGTTATGTTATAAGCTGCAAAATGTGTAAGTATTTTATTTGATTGTAGGAAAAAATATGTTACAGGATGCTTGTTAAAATAAATTAAATCCTATATAGTATGCGAAAGCGAAAATACTCGTGCCTTTAAACAAAATTTTTACCACAAGACATTATGTTTGTAATGCATAAAAATGTAGGTTTCAGTCAGTTTAGTTTATCTCACCTTTAGCTTATCTGTAATCAAACTGTAGTTTCTAATATTTAAAATAATTTTATGATATTTGATTTCGACTATATAAAGCACAGTATTTTGCTCCTTTAAACTTCCAATCATTGCAATATTTTGCATATCAAGTTTTAACATCGCAATGTATTTTAGTATAAAAACTACTATTTTCATATTTATTTCTGTCTGTTATTTTACTGAATTTTAAGTACTTTTATATAGAAAATAACAAGATAAAAAATTATTTTTAAAGAAATATACAAAAAAGAATATATTTATACCTAACATTTAAAAAATAGCCGTAGATTTTGTAAAAAATATACATAAGTAGGGAAATATTTTATTTTGTTTTCGAAATGATTTGCAATACCAATAATACCAGTAAAAAATATTAAATTTCATTAATTTCTATTGCTTGTCTTACACAGACAGATAGACGGATGGATTTGGCTAAATCAGCTCAGAGTTGAAATTTGTAATGAATATTTCTTATTGTTACACACGGAATGACAAACTGATATATAATCTCTATCGCCACTGTTGCTGATGGTGTAGTATAGAAAAACTAGATGTCCAGAATTATAAGGAAACCCAAATACATAATAAGAAACATGTTAAGTTAAGTAAATGCATATAGAAGAAAACTAAAGAAAAGTCTTTTTAACTATTGGATTATATTCCATATAAATTTTTTTGAGTTTCATTTTTGCATGAGAATTGTGTATTTGAATACAAGAAAAAATGACTTACACAGTTTATTTGTGTCTAAGTTAGTCTGTCCTTGCAACTCTAATGTATTTTACATGCGTATGTGCATCCAGAATACATCCATTATGCTAATGTGACTGCAAAGACATGTCATTGTATGTAAATGAATAGATGGATGATGTTTCCTATTTCTTATGTATACTGATTATATATATACATCTGTGTATGTATCTCTTTGTAATTGTAGTAAGTTAACAAAATAGCTTTAAATCATGTTCTTCTAATACTATTTACTAAGAAAAACAACAAAAATAAAACTACTACATTTGTATTTAAAATGTTAAAGGAAACTAAAGAAATGAATATCCTTAGGGTTTATAAGCGTATGACTTTTTTCATTTTTCGGATTTATCGTTTATTTGTACGTACATACATATATTGTACATAGATGCTGGGTGTTGTATTAGTTGTATATAACTGCATATATTCATATCGTCATTGAAAATGCAAACGGCTACAAAATAGCATTTTAATTGGCAAAAAGTACTTAATTGAAACAAATCCCTTAAAATACTGTTAACAAAGCTAATAGTTAATTTAATTTAGCTTTTCTTTTAATTGGTTATAAACAGATTTTCAAAAGACAAAATTTATAGTTTATGTCTAATAAATACCTTTTGTATTATAGACGACTATATGTTGATAAATAAGAAACATATGCTAGTCTGTTTGCGTTTCTATGCATTTAATGATATGTTTGTATTCCCTATGTAAAATTTAAGACTTTTATTAATAGTTTTTTCGAAATCATTTAACTTCAGATATGTAAACGAAATCATTTGTTTCAAAAATAAATTTTATATCTTATATTATAAATCGTAGTAGAATAAATAATTTGATAGTGAAATTTATAACTTTTAATCAAAATATAAATATAAATAAATATCGTACCTATTTTGAATATTAGTACTATGTGGGTTCTAACAAAGTTTTCAGAAAAGCAAAAACAGGTTAAATGTATTTTTGTTATATCGCGTTGCTTTAGAAAAATATGTATCTTTTCGGATTCGTTAACTAATGTAATTAATATGTATTTTGAAAAATAACCCAATTTTTAACTCGTTTTAGAGCAATTCAAAAAAAGTCCACATAGGACTTTTTGGAAAACAATTTTTATATTGAAATATTCTTCCCATTTTATGTACAGATTTTAATGTTTGGTTCGGAATTTGGGTTTTTTGAATCATTACATACATACATAGACTTAATCTGAGCTATTTTGAATTATAATTTGTTGAAACAATCTCAGCAAAAACTTTCATTTCATTCCCAAACAACAGGTTAAAATGCTAAAATTGAAATATATAATAAATTAGAAAGTATTTATATACATTATTAATAAGGCGTTATTAGACTACTTCTATGTAATCAAGACGATTTGTAGTAGTTAGTGAAAAGTATGTTAATAAGTAAGTGGTTACAATTGAAAGTCATTAACGAGTTTTTGCTGGGATATCTATAATGCCCGGGATACACATAATACTTATAATTTAAAGAAAAATAAATATAAATTTTAATAATGAAAACACCTTTATAATTTAATTAGCTTTTCTGACCACTGACAACTTTAAAATCCTTTTTGAAAATAAACAATTCACTTTAAAAAACACTGAGTGCTTATAATTATTAATAATTATTTGTTAAATAATCAAGGTCAAAATTATCAGACTTCATATTATGGTTATCATTTCGACCCAAAAATGTAAACCAAAATATGTTTATTTAGTATCAAAAAATAACTTAAACATTTATAACCACTTAGATAATAATTAATTACAAACACTTAATATTTTGCTACACACAAAGCTTGTTTATGTTGTGCAAATATACTGTATTCTCATTATTTATGTGTGTTGTTATTGTTGTTGGCGAGGAGGACTTCATTAACGAAAGGCTCACGCCAAAAATAATAAAGCTAATTTTTGGTTATAAAAGCCAAAAGTGTCTTTTTTAATTATTGCCAACGTTGGTTGTTTACTGTCGCCAAAGAAACGAAGGCGACTCGACCCGACCTTTATATTACTGTTGCTTTGGCCTTTTTCGTACTCAAGTTCATTTAAGGGGTTTTTATTAGCGTAAACATTTCAAAAGAAATCGAGAATACAAACAAAAATGCAAGAAAGCAGTAGATGGAGTAGACAAGATATTTTTATTTTTAAAACAGAAAACAAAACAACAAGATTAAACATGTTAAGAATTTAAGGACAAAAACAAATACGAACACAACACACTGACAACGAAGTGATACAATATACAATACAAACAATAACAACAACCAAATACATAAATAAATAACGAACAAACACCAACAACAATGACAATGACAATAAATAAGCAAGTGTGAGTGGCAGTATGTGAGTGAGACTGCATGGATATTTTTGTATATTTAAGAGAGAAAGGATATGCATATAGAATGTACATATGTATGTAAGCATATCGCCAAAAGGTATTTAAATGAAATAATGTAAAAAATCCATAAACCAAGGACACTCTACTTATAAACAATGCAACAAAAAAATAACAACAACCAGATCAAGTATATGAGGGGACAAGTTGTATTTTTTAACTCTTTAACATCATAAGTATGCACACTCACATACATGCCATTGTGTATGTGTAATGTACATATATGTATTTTGACTTTTTAAGTCATTCTATCTTACTCATTGTTGACAATAAAAATATTTTTTAAGGTTTTTTTTATATAGAATATGATAAACCTAAGCTTTATGTTCGTTCTCTTTCTGCAAACTAAGTTTTTGCTTTTTTATATTAAAGCCAACCATAACAATTATTAAACAATAAAACTAAATATACAAGCTGAAGAAAAAATATTTTTTAAGAGTCCACTTGACATTTTTTGAATTTTGCAACATGTGTGTATATAGAAGACATTGTTTTAGTAAAGGAAAATTTATATTTAAATATATAAATTCTTAAATATAATGTAACATTTAACATACTTCTAGGAGTTATGTACAGAACAATGTACATAGTTTTACTTAATTTCGTCTCCGAAATGGCAATTGAGATAACTGGGGTCTGAGAAAATCTACAAGAGATTATGGATAAAATCAAACCAAATAGTTTTATTTACTTCAATTACATCAATTACAACATAAAAACGTATCTAAAGCTAATTACATATAAGCATTATAGCAATATTAATTTGAATGATCTGCGAGATCTTTTTAAGTGGATCTTTATCTAGGAAGTTCCAATAAATTTTACTTTTTTAATTCCGTTTTCTTAGCATTTGTATTTTTCTAATTGACCACTTGGTCGTATAAGAAATACATTTCAATAATAACAAGTATACGCACTGTGGTACTACAAGTTATCAAAATAATATATTTTACTCATATTATTACCAAATTTATATCCTAGAGCTATACATTAATCATTTGATTTGTTTACCACTATGATTAGAGAACTCTTTTTAACTATTTTGTTTCTTAAATGATTAATCTAATCCATCAAATTATTAATATAAATTACATCTTTAAAATTAATACTATTTTAAAATGAAAAATCCTCCAAATTCATAAACACACTGAAGTTAATATTATTTAAATTGTTCTCATAATTTTATAATTTAATATTATGACTCCCACATAACAGCTATATTTGTCTTAGTCTATGGCCTAGAGTTCCGGCTGATTGTTCTGAAATTGCTCAGATATTTATAACACTTTATAACACTTAACATACATATGTACATTTGATTTTGAGTTATCTTCTGCTTGCTTAGGGATACTAAAGGGATGATTTTTTTGAAAATCCATGTAAAACTGCTCGTTATGTAAGGTATGTTTGACTTTTGTAATTGTGTGGGTGCTTGTAAATAGGGAGAACGGTAACAAAAAAGGAACTTTTAAATTTGTACCTATCAACACCATCTACATGGAATAAACATACAAAAATTTGTTTTTGTTCTTATTTATTCCATAATGTAACATTATGACTTTTTAAGCAGATTTTTTACTTTTACTTTTTTTTTTTTTTCTTAAATTTTCTCCCTGACAAATATTTTGTGCCTTATGGCTTTCATTAACAATTGGTCTAAATGGCAGCTTGTCGTGGTGTGTGTATTTTTTCTTTGCTGCTTTTTTTGTTGCTTAAACAAGTGTTGCGTCAAGTTTGACAAGATTTAATAAACTTCATTTTTACGCAATATTAACTCAATCAATTTAATTTGTTGGAACTTTTCTCAGATTTTTCTTGTTTATTTTTTTTTTTCAACATATTTTTTATTATGTTAACAAGAGGCGTCATCATAAACAGATGAAAAGCACGAAAATTTTACAACAAATTGTGGCAGCCGCACAAGTAGCAAGAGCTATTGGCGGCAAAAACTTGATACAACAAAGATTTTGTTTGTGTTGTTAAACATGTGTATGAATACCAAAAAGTTAAGAAGAGAAATGAATTTAAAAGTTTTTTGCCATTTTTGGTCGAGGGGTGCCAGTTCAAACTTTTGTTTAACATGGTCAGCAGAAAAAAAAGAGACATTACACAAAAACTTTTGTTGTTGTTTTTTTTAATAAAAATTTAAGCGCAATTCTTGTGATTTTCTTAAAAATATAAAGCATATTATGCCTATATAACTTAAAAATATTTTAAACATTTTCTATCATATTATTAAAAATTTTTGTTTATTAATTGTTTATTTCATATAATTTCTTGGAAAAAATATATGTTATTTCACTTATACTGATATTGGTTCTCAATAGAGCAAACAAAAAAAAAAAAAAAAGAAAATTAAAGCCTACAGGTTTAAAATTATTTTAAAAACAAAAGTAATTAAAAACAAACATAAAAACTCAATGTATGTAAAATACTACTACAAATGTGTAATGAAATGTAAAAAAATTATAAAATTTGTATTAAACAAACAACTATAGTTATGGCAAAAGAAGTCTGTAGAAAACTACGAGCACGATGAGGTAGTGCTAGGTTCCATATTTTGATTTAGCATTGACTTGACTATAGACTACACTGTAGGCTAGACCATAGACTATACTGTAGACTAGACCATAGACTAAACTAAAGACTAGAGTATAGTCCAGACTATAAACTAGACTATAGACTAGACTATAGACTAGACTATAGACTAGACTATAGACTAGACTATAGACTAGACTAGACTATAGACTAGACTATAGACTAGACTATAGATTAGACTATAGACTAGACTATAGACTAGACTATAGACTAGACTATAGAGACTATAGACTAGACTATAGACTAGACTATAGACTAGACTATAGACTAGACTATAGACTAGACTATAGACTAGACTATAGACTAGACTATAGACTAGACTATAGACTAGACTATAGACTAGACTATAGACTAGACTATAGACTAGACTATAGACTAGACTATAGACTAGACTATAGACTAGACTATAGACTAGACTATAGACTAGACTATAGACTAGACTATAGACTAGACTATAGACTAGACTATAGACTAGACTATAGACTAGACTAGACTAGACTATAGACTAGACTATAGACTAGACTATAGACTAGACTATAGACTAGACTATAGACTAGACTATAGACTAGACTAGACTAGACTATAGACTAGACTATAGACTAGACTATAGACTAGACTATAGACTAGACTATAGACTAGACTATAGACTAGACTATAGACTAGACTATAGACTAGACTATAGACTAGACTATAGACTAGACTATAGACTAGACTATAGACTATAGACTAGACTATAGACTAGACTATAGACTAGACTATAGACTAGACTATAGACTTGGCTATAGACTAGACTATAGACTAGACTATAGACTAGACTATAGACTAGACTATAGACTTGACTATAGACTAGACTATAGACTAGACTATAGACTAGACTATAGACTAGACTATAGACTAGACTATAGACTAGACTATAGACTAGACTATAGACTAGACTATAGACTAGACTATAGACTAGACTATAGACTAGACTATAGACTAGACTATAGACTAGACTATAGACTAGACTATAGACTAGACTATAGACTAGACTATAGACTAGACTATAGACTAGACTATAGACTAGACTATAGACTAGACTATAGACTAGACTATAGACTAGACTATAGACTAGACTATAGACTAGACTATAGACTAGACTATAGACTAGACTATAGACTAGACTATAGACTAGACTATAGACTAGACTATAGACTAGACTATAGACTAGACTATAGACTAGACTATAGACTATAGACTAGACTATAGACTATAGACTAGACTATAGACTATAAACTAGACTATAGACTAGATTATAGACTAGACTATAGATGATATCGTTATTTGTATTCCCATAATCCAGCATCTACATGAAAGTACCTGTTTCAAATGTACGCATTGGATATATAATCGTAAATCCATGAATATTTAACTAAAATTTGGGTCAACAACACGTTTCTGTTATTACAATTGTCATCAAAAATTTACCTGCCATGAACATTTTCACACATACATGTATTCTCTACTGCCTTTGTGCAACACAAATACATTCAAAACTTTGTAACAATTTTGTAACAAGATAAAAAGAAATACAATCAAATTAATATCTATGGTAACTTTTATATTTTGATTTGTTTTAATAAATTTGAAAAGTTCTTTCAACAACTTTTTGATTTAAAGTATCTGTTCAAATAAATGGCAAAAAGTTGAAATAAAAATAAAAGAAAAAAAATTAACAGACAAATTAGATCTAATTTTCTTGAAGATTTTTCTTAAGTCAAAGGAAAAAAGTATCAATATCACTCTTGATTTAAATAGTAGGGAAAATAAAAAATGTAGGAAAAATTATATTCAATTACTTTAACCACAAATTTTATTTTTTTTTATCTGTATGGCAGAAATCTTTTGGCATACTTTTTGTTGCTGTGTACAACTGCCACAACCAGTCAGTTGTGTTGGCTTTTTTTCGGATTTTTTTTTTGTTTGAGGGGTATATATCGTTCTTGCTTGAACTGACATTCCATCAATTTGTCAATAATCAAAGTACCATGAACCAATTTTATGTCTCGCTTTTTGACTCATTCTCTACTTTTTATGGATTTTTTTTCTCTGCTGCAGATGAAAGTTAAACAAAAAGTAAAGTTAAATGTAGACCAGTCTATTGACATTTTGGAAATGTTTTTCTTTTCTTTTTTTTGCCAACATATATTTAATTTTTTCAGAGCCACATATCTATCGAAGTCATGCAATAGCAATCATAAGTAAATAAATATTTAACGTTAATATGAGGGTTGGTTACGAGTAGGAAAATATATGTTTGGAAACTGTTTATTACCTGGCTCCTCATACTCTGTGACAATACATAATTTTTCGTCATTCTTAATGCTAGCATTGGTATCATGTCTGTTTGTAAGTTAAAAATAATGGATAGAATAGAATAAAATATCAAAAATTGACAATATATCAATATCTAAAGCAAAGAGGCAGTGATATGTTATGTCACATTAAGAATGCAGACAAAAAAAAATCAGTTGATTTGTTACATTAATTTTCGTATAGAATTTTTTTTTCAGAGTAAAAAAATATTCCAGATTTTAATAAATGCTTTAAGGGTATATGGTAAAGTTTTGCAGAGAGTTTATAATTTTATACTTTATAATTCGACTTGATTGTGTATAAAGGTGAACAAATCTTTTTGTTAAATATTTACTGGTAACATTAAGCGACTACTTATTATTTATTAATTACCAAATATTAATGTATACATAAATTATAATTAATCAGTTTTTAAAGAGGATTTTGACGTAACATGTCTAATGAATAAAGTCAAAGAACTTTGATATTCGAAATTTGTTTACTTGAAGAACTATGGTTTAGGACATAGGGGGGTATATTGTTTTTGACATTCCGTTTGTAACACATTGAAATATTGGTGATAGACCCACAAAAGTGTGTATATTCTGGGCCCTTATTAAATTCTAAGACGATATAGCTATGTCTGTCCGTCTGTCTGTTGAAAGCACGATAGAGTCCGAACTAGAAGAGTTAAAGTGCTTAAATTTTGCATAAATATATTTTATTGATGCAGTTTGTTTGGTGTTGAAAATAGGCCATATCGATCCATGTTTTCGGATAGCCCCTATACAAGTTCAATTTCGGTTAGAAACATGCTAATCTATACTATATATCCCATTAATATTATTTCAAATGCGATGGTTTCCTTAAAAATTATTTAACTTTTATATAAATATATAAATTATAAATTTTAAACTCATTCTATGAATTATCTTTAGGTTAATTTGATAAATTTACACTTATCGCAACGCTATTTTTGGAAATCTAAACAAATTAAAAAAATGCTTTCCCCAGACGTAACTTATATACATATGTTCTATAAAATATGTACTCCAGATATTTATATTCGAATATGTTTGAATTACATACAATTGCAACAACTAAATTTCTATTGATTTTTCTGTTTTAACTTAATTGAAAGCAAACACAAATGCTCTTCGTATGAGAAGACAATAAACAAACACATCCCTGCAGTTTTCGGTACTAGTTATACTATATGACTAATTATTTTAATAAGGGTCTCTTATAGAACAAACAATTACAATGAAAAGTAATGAATTTGAAAGCTAACAAAACCACAGCAATGACAATACAACCGCGCTAGCTTACAAATAATAACTTAAATATGTACTTACATATCGGGAGTTAAATAGTTGTTTTAGCACAGCATTAAAGTTTTGCTGGGTATGTTCATGTATCTAGAATATGAAAAAACTCTATTGCACTAACAACACACTTAATTTATGTAGACAAACAAATAAACTTATAATAACGATTTTATCCTCAACTGAGTTTCACTGAACACTAAACGTAGATACATACGTATGTTAGTTTGTGTGGGTGTGTGTGTATGTACGTATGTTGCGTATAAAGCGCCAATTTAAATTGTGTGTAAATCCTTGTAAAACGACACGATGACAAAGACGAAACTGATTCAGACTGTAAAATAAAAACAACAAAAAAAAAATACACATCGAAGAAAAATAAATTATGGGGTAAAAATTAGACATGCAAAAGGGAAAAGTGAAAGATAAACGTACGTCTCCTGTGATCATGACTATGCATGCATATACATATGTATATACATACATTTGTACATATACACTTGCATACATGTATGTCTTCATAAAGTCTTTGTTTTCTGCAAATACAAAATAAATTGTTTAACAATACAAAAACAAATAAATTCACTCAGTCTAGCAAGGCTGGATGTCTGTCTGTCAGTTTGCCTGCCTGACTTGACGTCAGTCATATACACTCCTGACTGATGTATAAACAATTTTAAAGTCATCATCAGATGCAGTCAATCACGTAAAAAGTAAAATAACTACGATTTAAATGTATCAGCAGCAACAAAAAATAAATAAATAAGGAAAATAAAACAGTCTACAAGAAAAGGAAACAAAATACCAAGAATATAAGAAAAAGTTGAGGAAGTGGTAAAGGAACGATTGGCTTTTTCTGTTGTGGCAGACAGCATTGAATTTTTTTGTTTCTTTTTTTTTTGCCAAAAGGGGATACACAGTTCAGTAATTGTAGTTGTTGCAACAAATGAGAGAATGAATAAATGTATGAATTTTATGCAACTTAATGGGAATCTTATTTATACATACAACAAAAAAGTGACTATTTGTTTTGTACATAACAATTGCATAAATCGTTAGGTAAAGAAATCTATGTATAAAGAAAGGAAACTTGTTGGTTAAATTACAATGGATGTTAAGAAATATTCTGAAATACATATAAATAGGATTAGAAAGTTTTCATGTGTTATACCCTCCATAAAATTAAGTTTTATGCCAATAGAATTTATATAAAGAAACAATTTTCTGAATCGGTCCATAATTGGTCGTAGCTCCCATATAAGGTTCCCTTCCGAAAATAACTTAAACGCACATAACTCATTACCAAATAAAGATATCCATACAAAATTTAGCACAAACATTGCTTTTATATACAGAAATGATACTGTAAAATTTGTTTACGATCGGTCCGTAATTTGTCGTAGCTCCCATACAAGGTCCCTTTTCGAGAATCACTTAAACGCATATTATTCATTAAAGATATCCATACAAAATTTGGCACAAATATTCCTATTATCTACAGAAATCTAACTATAATTTTTTTCACGATTGGTCCGTAATTTCTCGTAGCTCCCATACAAGGTCCCCTTTCGAGAATCACTTAAACGCATATTAGTAATTACCTAATAATGATATCCATAAAAAATTTGGCACAAATATTTATTGTTAAATTTTGTCACACATATACTTAGTTTGGGGATCCTCTGTGTTAAAAATCGAAATCGGTACACAATTTCTTGTACCACCCATAGGAAGTAAAAATAAATTGATTATTTTTCGCAAAAAATTAATAAAAACTGTCCAAAACCAACAGGATTCGAACTTTAAATCTCCCAGCTGCTAGTTCTACGTCATTTTCACTGCACTATTAACTAGCTTCGTAACTGTTTGCAACTAATGATGTTCACATAGAAATTTCTTTCCTGTTTTTGTAAAAAATTGTTGCTAACCCAAGATCAAATAAAATATGCACATTGAGAAAGTATAACTGTTTAATTTTTATGCTATTCAGCAACATCAGTGTTAATAAAAGTTATTCAGCAGCAATGTTTTGTACAAACAGAAAATAACATGGAATTTGTATATGAAAAATATTAGTTAACGAAAGACAAAATAATGCAGTGGTGTAGTGAATGGAACGGAGAATTAACAAACTGAACGTTGCCGGTTCGATTCCTGGTCGATTTGATCTTTTTTTGTCATAATTAAAATTAAAAAAAATCAAATTAAATAACGAAATTCTGTTCAACAATAAAAATTTAAAAGCAAAATTTAAAATTTTTTTTTTCATAGGATCAACAATATTGAAAAACTATTGTACCTCCCGTACAAAATTACATAAGTTTTATAACTGATCATATTGCCATACATTTTTCTCACAAATAGAAATTATTTTAAATACATAACATACGTTAACATTTGTTAAATTTAATACGCTCTGTAACATTCTGTTAAGTGGTAGTTTTGTTTTTAATTGCATATTCTAAGGCGTAATGAAAGTAAAAGTAAAATGTTAAGGTAAATTCGAATAAAACCATAAAATTTGATAATTTATAAAACCAGTTCAAGGTGGAGGGTATTTAAGATTCGACAAAGCCGAATATAGCACTCTAACTTGTTTTTGTATAATTTTATAAAATTTTCTTAATTTATGAAAGATTTATTGACTACAAGATTTTCTGTATGAGAGATTGGGCCAAATATGAACCAATCCTAAAACAAGTTACCATAAAAATTGTTTACATAAAATTTAATCGCTATGCTGGTATTTTCAAGTGAACTATGGTCGTAAAATCATTTTCTTAAAGGATTCATATATGGAGGCTAAGGTCAAATAAGTCATCAGTAAATATATAATTCTGTCATAGAAAAAAAGACGTAACCGACAAAAAAATATGATATAGTGTAAATAAAAAACGAAACAAACTGAATCCTGTATGACCAAAATGTCCACATTTGACGCCCTCTTAGTATGGTAGTTCTGGACCGATACCGCTGAAAATTTGTGTGTGGCCTACTAACCTTGGTGCAAATTTTGTCAAAATCGATTTTTTGATTTGGTGCACTTGATATAATATTGCCCATTTGTATTAACTGAGTTTTACAGTAATACTATGTCATACTGTCGCCTGTGAAAGGGCTCGATATGTTCGGCAGATTATGTGAAAAATGGAAAACATTGTAAAATCTGTTCAATCCTTATATAAAAATGTATATTTGTCAAACCATGACCTACATACATATATAAATTCAACCCTAACAAATGCATTTATTTACTAACAACAAACCGCACTTAATATTTTGCCATTTCAAAATAAGATCATATTTGTGGTAATAATTAAAGGTAGAATAATAAATAATAAAAATGTTAAAATATACACTTGTTTAATTGCTATTTAAATTATTAAAAAAAAAGTAAAAATACCAATTCAAATCTACAAATGTATGAGAAAAAATGTGTAACAAAATAGAAACTAATTTCTAAAACCTCAACACAAATGTCATAAAATGTCCGCAAAAAAAAGGAAACTTGACAGCTTATTAATGAAAATAAAAATTTTTGTTGAATATTGTCGCTTTCTCTCTCTCTATATATACATATATATTTTTTCATTCACTTACCCGGCAGTTTCTAGATCAAAATGTTATATTTTTGTATCACTTGCTACTAATACATATATAGTAATAATATTATTTGTAATAAAATGCGAAAGCAATGATTCACTTTAATGCTCCCAAATGATTCAAAACAATGGTCTTACTCATTTAAGTAAAACCATTCAGTACAGTTTCGAACTACGGGGATTTTAATACCATAATATTTCATGTTTTATGTAAAATACATACTCGTATCTAATTCTTGCAAATATACATATATGTATGTTATAACATTAGGGTCATGACAAAATTTTTACAAAAAATTTACATATCACCACAAGGGTCATTTTGGTCCGACATCTTCAAAATCCAAATTTTAAGTTATTAGTTAGATATGTTTAATAAATACGAGTCATATATAATATATATATATATATATTGACTAGGATATATACAATTGTATATATTTGTATTTGCAATAAAATTCAAAAAGTTATAACACTAATACTCATATATGTTTATGTAAATAAAAATTTATTTATGTGTTGGTCTAAACTAATACTTAGATGACTATGGCCATGAATATTAAGCCACTGTCACATACTTATATACATACATATGTACCCAGATAAAATAAACAAGATATGAATGATAAAAAATATACATATATGTATAAAGAGAAAGCAGAAACTATTTCATAAATACAAAAACATCTATAGAATAAATAGATGAGATGTAAAGATGAATAGTTTTTATGTAATTTATCATTGAAAGCTGTTCAATGGCAGAGGAAATAGCAGACACACTAAGTGTATAAGAAAGGAAAAAACATATAAAATAAAATTTTAAAGATAAAATATCTATCGGTATTAGTATTTATGATTTTATGTATAGATATCTCTTTTTTTGGTATCCTTGTATTGACCAACATATATATGTATGGAGAAAGAGTCCGATCGAAACTGTTTTTGTTTTAAAATGAAAACTTACCGATATAAATATTAGGTTTAATTTATAAGGATTTTAATGTATTACAAATTTTCAAATTAGTTCGAAATTATTATTTCCCAAATAACTCAATTACCTATATAATAAGTTCCTAGGAACTTCTTCTTCGCAAGCTAATTTTTTCTTGGATTTGGGCAATAGTGTTTAAAACTTTTTGATTTTTATATTCACCGTTTTGATTTTTACAACTACTAGCCTAAACTCAATTTCTTTTAAAATATTTACACTAAACATATTATTTTCTTTCTAAGGTTTATAAAACACAATTTAAAAATTTTTATAAACATTTTATAAAATAAAAATTTGATTATGTATAAAGTCTTAAATATTTTGGCTCTGACTATGTCTTTATCAGATCGAGAAAAAATCAAATTTTTTTACTGTTTAATTCCCTAATCTACTTTCCATAATTCTCTATCGAATGAACTATAAATTTTAAAATTTGTTTAACAATCTATCTATATATTGGCAATTCCATGAAAAGGTAAACCACGACTGAAAAATAAAACCCTTATAACTTCTGCATTTTGGAAGATAATTCAACACATACGATGTGTCACGTACGATATTTAAATATGTTTATTATAAAATTATATTAATTTATTTTTTTTTAATTTTGGATTACTAATGAAAAATATGTCCCATAGTGTAAGAAATTAAAATAAAAAATATACACCTACAGAATTCGCAGATTTTCGTAAATATTTACATGTACTTTAAAAACACTTCCGTTTTTTGTCACGTATGATATCGCCATATTTTAATCCATATTTTGGAAAACAAGGTTCCGAATGGGATGATTCCTTTTGCAAATATAGTATTCTTTAAATGGAACAGAATGACAAAATTGTTTTCCAAGTACTCCTAATTTTTCAAAATCTATACCACTTTGATGGCGTGCGAATGTCACATACAATCGTATGGAATTGCCCATATGTACATATGTATTACTGACTGATTCATCATCGCACAGCCTAAACGGTTGAAGCTATAGAGCTATAGATCCACTAAAACGGGATTTTTGGATATTCGAATGTTTAGGGGGTAAAAAATGGATAAAAACGGGTATATTCGGTAACCTCATATCTCATTAACTAGAAAAGATACAAAAACTGTTTAAAGCTTATCGTCGTTCATTTAAAAAATAAGCGGACATGTAACCGGTACTTTACAAATTCGGCCCCTTTAGGGAATAAACGGATAAAAACTGTATTTTGGTACTTTTTTGAGCCCCATGTATCTTTTAAACCAGTAAACATTCAAACAAATATTTTTGACTCATTTATAACTTAAATAAAAGATAACAAGTAAGAGTGTTATATTCGGCTGTGCCAAATCTTGTATACCCACCATCAAATCATTGCCAAAAAGGAATGCTTCCTTATAAATAAACTTTGATATTTAAGAATCCATGCTTTTATTATCCAAACAATTATCTCATTTATTACATCTATGTATAGAGAAATTTTTGTCGAATTTTGTCGCTATACTTGCATTTTTAAGGTAGTAAAAAGCGTTTAAGTTATTTTCTGGGAGGGACCTTATTTAGGGGGGGACGTTTGGTCAATTATGGACCGATCCTCGTCAAATTTTCTACAACGATTTTAGTTTAGTCTAGTAATGAGAGTTAAAGCCATTTTCAGATGGAGACGGGTTAATGTCAATTATGGACCGATCCATATAAAATTTTACAATAATATTAAAGTTCGTATAAAATATGTTCGTGTCGAATTTCATCGCTACAGATGCTTCTTTTAGACAGTAATGAGCCTTAAAGCCATTTTCTGAAGGGGACCTTATATGGGGGATAGGGTCAATTATGGACCGATCCTTATAAAATTTTATAAAGATATTAAGGTTCCTATAAAATATATTTGTGTCGAATTTCAACGCTATACTTGCTTCTTTTAGTCAGTTATGAGCGTTAATGTCACTTTCTGAGGGGGGCCTTATATGGGGGATAGGGTCAATTATGGACCGTTCCTTATAAAATTTTACAATGATATTAAGGTTCCTATAAAATATGTTTATGCCGAATTTCATCGCTATAGATGCTTATTTTAAACAGTTATGAGCGTTAATGGCATTTTCTGAAGGGGACCTTATATGGGGGGTAGGGTCAATCATGGACCGATCCTTATAAAATTTTACAAAAAATATGTCTGTGTCGAATTTTATCGCTATAGCTGCTTATTTTAGTTAGTTATGAGCGTTAATGTCATTTTCTGAAGGGGACCTTATATGGGGGATAGGGTAATTTATGGACCGATCCTTATAAAATTTTACAATAATTTTAAGAATCCTATAAAAATTGTTTATGTTTAATTTCTTCGCTATTGCTGCTTCTTTTAGATAGTTATGAGCGTTAATGTCATTTTCTGAGGGGGACCTTATATGGAGGATAGGGTCAATTATGGACCGATCCTTATAAAATTTTACAGTGATATTAAGATTCCTATAAGATATGTTCTTGTGTCGAATTTCATTGCTATAGCTGCTTCGTTTAGTCAATTATGAGCGTTAATATCATTTTCTGAGGGGGGCCTTATATGGGGGATAGGGTCAATTATGGACCGATCCTTAAAAAATTTTACAATATTAAGGTTCCTGTAAAATATGTTCATGTCGAATTTCATCGCTATAGATGTTTCTTTTAGTCAGTTATGAGCGTTAAAGTCGTTTTCTGAAGGGGACCTTATATGGGGGCTAGGCGAAATCGTGGACCGATATTGCTCATTTTCAATACCAAACAAACTGCATCAATATAAAATATTTGTGCAAAATTTCAGCTCGCTAGCTGCTTCCGTTTGGACTCTATCGTATGGCTAGATCGTCTTAGAATTTAATAAGGATCCAGAATATATATACTTTTATGGGTCTTAGATGAATATTTCGATGTGTTACAAACGGAATGACAAAAACAATATACCCCCCATCTTTTTTGATGGTGGGTATAAAAATATGAATTTAATACTTTTTGGAAATTTGGAAGTTTAAGAGATGAAACTGTTAATTAAGCATGTAGAGCCCGAAGTAAATGAAAATCTATAAAAGGGGACTTTTTGGTACCTTTTCGCCCTTTGACTGGTACTTTTTGAGTTTTCTATAAAAATGTATCTAGAAAACTGAAATTAAGCATGTAGAGCCTGAAGTAAATGAGAATCTATAAAATGGTACTTTTTGGTACTTTATCTATCGTACTTCGACTTATACTTTTTTGAGTTTTCTTTTAAATTAAACATAAAAATATAAAATTAAGCATATAGAGCCCGGAGTAAATGAGAATCTATAAAAGGGAACTATTCGGAACTTTTTCGTTCTTCTACTGGTACTTTTTGATTTTTCTATAAAATTGAACATGAAAACATAAAATTAAGTATGTAGAGCCCCGAGTAAATGAGAATCTATAAAAGGGAACTGTTTGGTACTTTATCGTACTTCGATTGATACTTTTTGAATTTTCTATAATATTATTGAAATTAAATAAAAGAGATTTTTTGGTACTTTGAAGTACTTCAACTGGTACTTTATGAGTTTTCTAAAATATTAGGTTAGGTTAGGTTAGGTTGATAGGAGGATGTATACTACATCAAATCCGAAGAAATACACCTAGGCCACTATCGGGCCTGTTGTGCGCTCCAATTCAAGAAAAAAAAAAAAAAAAAAAAAAAAAAAAAAAAAAAAAAAAAAAAATTGTTTATTGAATGTTCAGAAACTCAGTTTCCTGGACGTAATTCCTAAGAATCTTCCAATCGGTGTTGGTTAAGAATGTTATTTCCGGAATAACATCACTTCCAAGATACTTGGATCTAACTTCGACGAATGCCTGACAATGGCAAAGAAAGTGCTCCAGAGTTTCACTGTCCTCTCCACATGCTCTACATTCGTCTGAATTCGCACGTCCAATTTTGTATAGATGTGCTCGTAATCCTGTGTGTCCACTGAGAATACGTACCATCATACTAACCTCAGACTTGCTCATTTTGAGAAGATTTCTCGTCTTGCTCTCATCAGGGTCACCCCATAGAATCTTTGTGGTTCTACCCACCGTTTCATTATTCCAAGAGGCCTTATGGGATTCTCTCATCCATATTTTTAATTCAGCTTTTGTTGCGTCGAATGGTTTTGCGTTTGTCAGGTTAACTACATCGAGCTCCCTTCCCTTTAAAGCTATTACATTCGCCCTTTCGTTGCCGATTACTCCCGAGTGGCCTGGTACCCATATGATGTGAACCTTACCTCTGGGAGAGTATTCAGTTAAAGCTTTCTTACAATCCAATACGGTCTTAGATTTAATTCTATCACCTGATATCGCACAAATTGCCTTCTGGCTGTCGGTAAATATATTAAGCCCTGTGGGCGCCATATTTATTCTAATCCAATTTACACATTCCGTTATTGCTCGTACTTCTGCCTGGAAGCTTGTGTTATGATTAGGTAAACGGTGGTATATTTCTGTTTCTGGGTCTTCAATATAGAACCCCAGACCCACTTTGTCCCCTAATTTAGAGCCATCCGTGTAGCAACGGATTCCTACTGGTATTTGCTCTAATGTTCCGCTTGACCAAGACATTCTATCTGGGATTAGCGTTTCAAAGTTTCCGACATATTCAGTGTCTGGTATGCGATCAGGCTCGTCCGATGAATGTGTATAACCTTCCAATGTGTCCAGTATACATTGATGACGTGTCCTATAACCGTTTTTGGCCAGTTCGCCTAAAGTAAAGAGCCGTTCGGCTGTAAGCGCCGCCTCATATCTTATATATGTTTCAATGGGTGGAATATCTAGCAACGTTTCCAGAGCCTTGGTTGAAGTAGTACACATGGCACCACTTATACCCAAGCAGCATGTACGCTGAACTCCCTGTAGTAGTTTGATATTACACTTTTTGTCCAAAGCAGTCCACCAGATTATTGAAGCATAAGCTAGAATTGGTCTAATTACACTTTTATAAAGCCAATTTGTCATAGTAGGACTAAGACCCCATTTCATGCCTATGGTTCTCCTACATATCGCCCAGCACCGATGTGCCTTGTTGATCCTATCCTCTATGTGGTGTCTCCATTTTAATTTCCGGTCAAGTATTACACCTAAGTACTTAACTTTGTCTGTCACCGGTATCTTCTTGCCCAAGAAGCAAGGTTCAGTATATGTAGAAATTTTTGTCTTTCTTGTGAAAAGACAGATTTCCGTCTTCGCCGGGTTAACATTGAGGCCTCTCGGTTGAGCCCAGCTCAAGGCCGTATTCAGAGCCTCCTCAGCTCTTCTACACAAGTAATTTGGATCCTTTCCCTTTAAAAGTATTACGACATCGTCTGCATAGCAGACAGGTCTAAGTCCTTTCTCGGTTAGGGTCCTTAGGAGGCTATTAATCGTGGTGACCCAGAGTAAAGGTGACAAAATGCCACCCTGTGGTATACCGCGAAATACCTTTTTCCTGATAGTTATATCGTACATCTCGCAGCTTATCCATCTGTTCCTTAGCATGTAGTTGATCCAGTTACGGAGCACCCGGTCAACATAAAACTGGTCTAGGGATTGGATAAGGGTATCAGTGTGCACGTTATTGAAAGCGCCTTCGATGTCAATGCATACTGCCAGTGTATACAGTTTGCTATCGAAAGATTCACCTATGTAGTGGACAACTTCATTTAAAGCGGTTTCCACCGATCGTCCCTTTACATAAGCATGCTGCTTATATTTAAGGTCATTGTATGGTATGCTGCTTTTAACCATGCTATCGACTATCCGTTCCAAGGTTTTAAGTAGGAAGGACGTAAGACTTATCGGTCGATAAGACTTAGGTGTCGCATAGCTAGGTTTCCCTGGTTTGGGTATAAATATTACCCTTGCATCCTGCCATTTAACTGGGGTATATGCCAATTTTAAGCATGCAGTGAATATCTGTGACAGATGTACGGAAACCAGTCCCGCCTCCATCTGCAAAAGTGCCGGGAAAATTCCATCCGGCCCTGCAGCTTTATAGGGAGCAAAGCTCTCTAAAATATTGAATATATAAACATAAAATTGAACACGCAGTATCCTGATTGAACGAAAATTTAAAAAGGAGACTTTCTAGTACATAAAATTTGACACGCAGCTTCCTGATTGTATAAAAATTTGTATTTAAAGATAATATATAATGATAATCTATAAATATAAACTTTTTGATAGTTTTCCGTTCTACGACTGTTTTTATACCCTCCACCACCATCAGTGGTGATAGAGGGTATATATAACTTTGTCATTCCGTGTGTAACACCAAGAAATATTCATCTGAGACCCAACAAAGTATATATATTCTGGGTCCTTATGAAATTCTGAGTCGATTTAGCTATGTCCGTCTGTCCGTCCGTCTGTCTGTCTGTCTGTGTAAAACACGCTCACGTTAAAACGAAGCAATATAATTTAACCAAATTCACCCAAAATATTCATTATTATCCGGTACAGTTTGGTATTGAAAATGAGCAAAATCGGTTCACATCGGGAAAAGTTATGAATCAAAATTTAAAACAACTCCGAAAAAAATAAGCATTTTTTACACATTCTGATGTAATTTTCTCGAAAATGAAAGTCATCACACATTCGTTTCTACACAAGATCTTGATTTCTGCTGAAAATTTCCAGAATCGGTCCATAATTTCATATACCTCCCATACAAAAGTACATATTCCCGGAAAATGAGTTTTTTGTTAATAACTTCCGTCAGAATGTTGATATCTTCACAAAATTTTACAAATTAAAATCCTATGTCAATAGAATTCATTTAAAGAAAAAATTTTCTGGATCGGTCCATAATTGGACATAGCTCCCATACAAGGTCCCCTCCCGAAAATAACTTAAACGCACATAACTCATTACAAAATTAAGATATCCATATAAAATTTGGAAAAAGTATTGCTCGTATGCACAAAAATATTACTGTGAAAGTTTTTTCCGATCGGTCCATAATTGGTCATAGCTCCCATACAAGGTCCCCTCCCGAAAATCACTTAAACGCACATAACTCATTACTAAATTAAGTTATCCATATAAAATTTGGTACAAGTATTGCTCTCATATACAGAAATATTTCTGTGCAATTTTTTTTGCGATCGGTCCATAATTGATCATAGCTCCCATACAAGGACCCTTCCCGAAAATAACTTAAACGCGCATAACTCATTACTAAATTAAGATATCCATATAAAATTTGGTACAATTATTGTTCTCGCATACAGAAATATTATTATGAAATTTTTTTCCGATCGGTCCATAATTGGTCATAGTCATTGGTCAAGGACCCTTGCCGAAAATCACTTAAACGCGCATAATTTATTACTAAATTAAGATATCCATATAAAGTTTGGTACAAGTATTGCTCATATGCACAGAAATATTACTATGAAATTTTTTTCCGATCGGTCCATAATTGGTCATAGCTCCCATACAAGGTCCCCTCCCGAAAATCACTTAAACACACATAACTCATTACTAAATTAAAATATCCATATAAAGTTTGGTACAAGTATAGCTCTCACATATAAAAATATTACCATGAATTTTTTTCCCGATCGGTCCATAATTGGTCATAGCTCCCGTACAAGGTCCCCTCCCGAAAATCTCTTAAACGCACATAACTCATTACTAAATTAAGATATCCATATACAATTTGGTACAAGTATTGCTCACATATACAGAAATATTTTTATGGAAGTTTTTTCCGATCGGTCATAGCTCCCATACAAGGTCAACTCACATAACTCATTACAAAATATTGATATCCATACATTTAGCACAAATATTGCTCTTATATACATAAATTACACTATAAAATTGTTTTGCAATCGGTCCAAATTTGGTCATAGCTCCCATACTTGGTCCCCTCCAGAATATCACTTAAATGCACAATATTCATTGCCAAATAATGATATAGATACAGAATTTTGAAATATTGTCTTTATATACATAATTGGTCATAGCTCCCATACAAGGTCCTTTTACGAAAATCTCTTAAACGCACATTACTCATTACCAAATAAAGCTATTGATTCAAAATTTAGCACAAATATTAGTTTGGTATACAAAAATTATATTTCAAGATTTTTTCACGATCGGTCCATAACATGGGTGCGCTCGGTCCCATGCAAGTGTCCCTTCAGAAAATCACTTGAACACACATTACTTATTACTAAATTACGATGTAGATACAAAATTTGACTGAAATATAGCTTTTATGTACAGAAATTTAGCTTCCCATACTAGGTCCTGCCCCTAAAAACAATTTGTGTAGAACAAAATTATATATATGTATTTTGAAAATCCTTAAATCTTTCACACACATGCATACATGCACATTATTAAATATCGTTAAAGCATATCTAAGGGCGCTATAAAAATATAAAAGAAAATGGGGTTTGTAATGTTCAACAAATCTTGGAATTGTAACAGATTTAAGCTGTTTAAATCTTGGGGTTTTTCTATTTAAGACATGAGAAAACTTATTTCTACAAATATTTGATCAATTAAAAAAGTATTAATATAAAAGTAGCTAGTGGAGGGTATTTAAGATTCGGCTCAGCCGAATATAGCACTCTAACTTGTTTTTTTTAATTTTCTGTAATATTGATATATGTATGTCTGTATATACATTTACAATAATATCTATTTTATTACATTACGATGAGCTATAGCTGGTGTTTATAAAATTTGAAATTGGAAATTTTAAAACGGTTGTTTAAAATTTTAAAACTAGTCACGTTATACAAGCTTAGAATACTATAATGCAATTTATAGGGTCGACTTCCGAAATTCAATTTAATTATAGTTTGATTATATAATTGACGAAATTAATACAACTTGATAATATCGTGAACTTGATTAAAAATAGAAATTAATATATTTTTAATTAACTTTTTGCTCCTAGTTGAAAAACCACTTGATCTAAACGATTATAATTTGTTAAGAGAATGATCTACATTAAAGTGGATCATGGATCTCTTTTTTACAAATCACTGTTAGTGTTTGATTTTAACGTTATAACAGCTTTAACATGTAAAATACCACATAATGGTGTGTATAATTTCAACATACATGAACAACAATAAAACTTGAGAAAATAAAAATAATACCGAAAAAAACTGTGTCAGATTGAAAATTAACAGCGGCAACAACAAAAAAAAAAAACAACTTAATACGAGTATGGCAGACATTATAATTAAAAATACACGAAAAAAATAAAAAAAAAGGAAACTACTACATACTACAACAAACTACATATAATTTGTAGAATAAATATAAATAATTTACAAAAGTTTTTTTTTTTACACACACTCCCATTTGCAGAACAATGTAATACACACTCTCAGAATAATTTCTATATGGTGGATCCTGCAGTTCGCGGTTTCTGTATCGCAGTGAATAGTTTACCTATCCAAAAATCAATTGGTTTTTAAGAGATTTCATTACCATACTTTACTTATATTGAAAGGAAATAATATCTACTTAGCAATAGATTGCCTGCGGGAAATTTCTATCAATTGATCCAAAAGTACCTGTTCCGTGATATGTGAAGATAATATTATTAGAAAAAGTACAGAAATGTGATAGGTGAAAACTAGACTTATCTCCTGATTGGATTGTAATAAATCCATGGTGATTTATTATGATTATAACTCCACATTAATATGGCATTAGCCTGAGAAGTGACAAATATTGAATAAATTTTGTTTTAGCAAATTGATTGAAATCTATTGATAAATACTCGAGACTTTTGGACATGTTAAATGACATGTTCTCTTTTTACGAGCGTGGAGTAACCCTTTTATTTAAAAAAATTTACATTTGCAAATTTTTATTATTGTTTCATTAATTAAGTTCCGTGACATGTCACAGAGTATGAAAAAGGTTTCAATTAACCCCATCGTAGGACATCGCCATGTTAAAGTGACAGGTCCCCACCATATAAAGTGTCAGAACTAGAACCGGTCCCTATCTCTTTAGAACTAAGGCGTGACAAATTTCGTATCAGTTCCCTTCGCCACAGGGTTACTACAGTTAGGCTAGGCTAACTAACTACTTTCTATGGTGCAGTAGGCAAAACAACTGCTGGGTAAATTCTATATATAAATAAAAAAACATCATGATAATTTCAGACAAGATTACAAACAAAAAAGAAAGAAGTATAGCATGAAAATATTGTACAAAAAAAAAAAAACGAATAGAAAAAAATAAATTAAACAAACAAAAAACAACTTTTTTAGTAAAAAACCGCATTTACAAAAAATAGTTAATAAAACAAAACTTTTTTGAGGCCATTAGTACTTTACGGTTTTTTCTTTCATTGAGCTCGTTTTATTTATTTTAAATTTTTTTTTATTGGTACAATTTTTTTGTCTGTAATTTTAGTATATACGCTGTTTTTTTATAATTTTCTACATACAAATGAAAAGTGTAAAATTTTTATAATATTTAGTTGTTTTTAGTTTTTCTGTACCAGTGTAATAAATAATGCCAAAGTTGTTGAGAAACCTCAATATAATAGCCTTCAATTAACATCCATGGAATACTAAATAATATATTGGCCGTTTAATTTCAAGTATCTTTGTACACAATTAATTTCTTCAATTAAAACTTGTTATATAATGTTAAACAAATTCTAGGAAATATATTTTATTTATAAATGTTGGCTAAAATATAAAAGTACAATGTACCAATCTGAAACAATCTTATGTGTTGCAAGATTGAATTCAATTAGACTGGTGATGAATTTCCTTAATACAACAAGTTCAGACACACATTTAGACAAAGTTTTGAATATTTTATATTTATTATTAACAATAATAATTTCTCAGCTATTGCAACAAAGAATGCCGAAAGTTATACTAACAAAAAAAACTCACCTTGATTAGCAAAATCTGTAAAGAAAAAACATTAAAAATCAATTAAAAAAACTAAATTTAAAAAATTAAACAAATACTTCTAATAAACAAAAGACTTTACTTGCAATATTTTTGTAATTACATATATAAATAACAAACTGACTGAAACTCTCTTGTCCTTTTAGAATCTTATTTTAAGATTTAAAAGGAAAATATGCCGAAATCACAAAAACTGCATAAAACTATTTTATTTTTCAACCTCTTTGGCAAGCAGAAAAATATCCTTTTTAAAACTCTTTATAAAAATAAATAAAATCAGCAAACAAAGCAAAAAAAACATAAGAAAGGAAAAGAAAAACTGCAACAGCACAAACACTTTTAATACCCAATGTGTTGTTGCATGCTATCAACTACAATAATCTGAAAGTAAAGAAAGCAACAGCAGCAGCAGCATACACACAAATTGCAGTAACAACAAAATCTGTTATTATAACAATATACAAAATATACTTTACTCAGCTTTAAATATAAAAAAACCTCCCTACTCACCCACAATAAGCTACATTTTGAATGCAACATACTATATATGTATGTGTGTATGCAAATGCAACAGAAGAAGTAGAAGCAGAAAGTATTTGTTAAACGAAGGGAGTAAAACACATCAACAGCATAAACTTTAGCAATAACAACAATATAATCACCATAGCAATTAAAGTACTTGCAACAGCAGCAACACTAGTTGTAGTAACAACAAAAATAATAAACAAATTTACTACGTTGTTGTCGTTTTTGGTGTGTGTTGTGTTGTTGACGTCGACGTCGTCGTCATCATCATCGTTGTCATCGTCATCGTTGGTGGTGGCATCATCATGACCCGTTTTAAAATAAAAAACTTAAAAATTCTATCTTCTTGTTGTCTGACTCTATGGTTTGCCATATTTGGCGCCTTGCAATTGGTGCGATGTAGTGAATTTCCTGAAAGAGAATGTTGTGATTTAACAACAACATCAACAGTGAGTCCCTTGCCAATACCGCCTGTAGTCCTACCAACGGATAAGACATTGTCAGCAACAACAGCTGTACAAACAATACCAACGGGCAGATCAGGTAAGTGAAAAATGCGGATATATAAGAAAAGTACTAAGTAAATGTATACAAAAAAAATTGGTTTGTTTGCTTGGTGAGATTTCTTTGTTGTAGCTATTTGTATTTCCTTATACAAAAAGCAAAAAATAAATAAAATAGTTGAAACATTTATTATGACCAAAAAAAAATTTGTTGTCAAAATTTAAATATTTAGAAGAACTATTCTATTGTCCCCGTCATTGGGCGAATAAAACGCAATATGGTGAAGAATTGTTCTAAACTAATTTTCAGATTTTTTTGATTCATTTAAAGAAACCTATTCCCATAACTTTTGGTAATTTTTAATTATGGTCTTAAGTTAACAAAATAAGAAACAAACAAGTAAGAGTGTTATATTCGGCTGTGACGAATCTCATATACTCACCATCAAACCGTATGCCTTAAAGGAATGCCCCCTCCTATAAATATTAGGGCGATAGTTGGAATATGGTTTAAGTCAATTATGGACCGAGCTCTTAACAAAATATTAATTTAAAAAAAATGTTAATTAAAAAAAAAAAAATATATAAACGTATTTTTTTGCCAGTAGTGGGCTCTAAAGTCATTTTCGGAAGGGGACCTTGTATGGGCGATAGGGTCAATTATGGACCGATCCTTACTAAATTTGGTAGAGAGATTTTGGCTCGTATATAACTTATGATTGTAGAATTTCATCACTTTACACGTATTTTTAAGCCAATGAGCGTTAAAAGAGTTTTCTAAAGGGGACCTTATATGGGGGGTAGGATCAATTATTGACCGATCTACATACAATTTGTTAGAGAGATTTTGGCTCGCGAGGAACTTACTTATGTCAAATTTCATCGTTATACTCGTATGTATTTTTTAGCCAGCAATGAGCATTAAAGTAATTTTCAGAAGGTGACCTTATATGGAGGGTAGGGTCACTTATAGGCCGATCCTAAAAAAAAAATAGTACGGAGATTTTGGTGTCGAATTTTATCACTTTACGCGTATTTTTAAGCCAGTAATGAGCGTTATAGTCAATTTTTAAGGGGACCTTATCCTCATAAAATTTAATGGAGAGATTTTGGAATTATATAAAACTTATTTATGTCGAATTTCATCGCTATACTCGTACTTTTCAAACAGTTATGACCGTTAAAACTGTATTTCGGGGGTCCACATGTATGGGGGCTATCCGAAAACGTGGAGCGATATTTCCCATTTTCAATACCAAACAAACCTTAGCATTAGAAAATATTTATGCAAAATTTGCTACTTCCAAGTGGTCCCTATCGTGATTTCAACAGACAGACGGACAGATGGACGGACGGACATGGTTAGATCGTCTTAGAATTTAATAAGTACCCAGAATATATATACTTTTGTGGATCTATGACCAATATTTCGGTGTGTTACAAACGCAATGACAATATGGTGGGTAAAAAAATGTCGAACATAATATTAAGCAATTTTATAAATATTGCACCCCTTGTATTATATTGATGTATAAATGTATGTGTGAAGCTGAAAACTGCAAAATATATATAAACATCATAATATAGTAGAAAAACAACTTAATTATTCATACTATTCGGTTCAAAATACAACAATTCTAGTTATTTATATGCAAATCAAGACATATTGGTTTTTGAAAGCAAATAATGAACATGACATTAGATGAAAGAGACAAAAGATAACAAATAAATATTTTTAGAGCAAATGCCATATGAATAATGAAAAGTTAAAGTGACAGATTTTTCTGAGTTTAAGATATTTTAAAATATCATTAAGCTGAAGTTCTAAAGAAAGCTCCGTAGTAATTATTTTTTAAGTATATTTCTAATTATTTCAAAGCGATTATACAATATGTTTGTATATTTTGCTATTAACAGTTCGAAACTATTCCCGATATATAAGAGTACCCGATTTTCTATATAATTTTTTAAATTATATTAAATAAAAAATACAGTAAATTCTTTATGGGAGTTGCAACTAATACACAGAAAAGTTCTACTACAACCATGCATTTATGTGTAGCATTGAAGAATGTAAGGAAAAAGAAAACGGAAATTTTAATGTCCGGCCGGCTTCGTCATTTAAACATGATTATTCATAAAATATAGATGAAAATGCATGTTGTAGTTTTTTTCAACTCTTTTTTGTTTCTTTTTCTACTATAACTTGACTGCCACAATGAATTAATACTTATGCGTAACATACAACCTTACATGCACGTAGATGTATTAAATATGTAAAAAACAATGAAAAATATGTATATGTAGTACATGCATAAAAACAAATCGATCGATTTTTCATTTACTTATGTATATGTAGCATCAGAGTGATGTCAATGTATTTTTAAATGAAGGTAGGCTAAAAATTCGTTTTTCAATATAGTTTACTACATAGTAATCCGAACTTTTTGTAATTTATTCCGTAATGTAACCATTATTTTGAAAATTGTTTTGAATTAATGTTCACAAATTTCCATATTAAAATTGTTTTAAATAGTTTTTCAGACTGACCTCTTATGCATATAAAAATTTATATATTTTTGTGTGTATGTGTGTTTAGGAATATAAATTTTTATTACTTACCACTACGGTGTTACTTTTTGTATACCGAGAATTCCTTTAGTTCGACCGGGACCAAGTTTATGTAGGATAGTTTGAGTAGTAATGTACTGATAGTGGCTGTTTTATTTACCAAACTAACCACATCTGTAAAGAATATTAACTTAAAAAACAGACAAACACAAAACTTATAGTATAAAGAATAATTGTTAACAATATACGACCCATAACTCTCGAAAAATTAAAAAGACTACCCTAATATTCAGTTTTTAAACCATGCATCTACACTCACAAACCCAATAACCAACAAACAGAAAATTAACTTTGAAGTGGTCATGTGTACAATATTGAATATACTACATATGTATTTATGTATTTACTTGTGTTTGTGTATTTAAAACATACATATTTGCAATATGTGTCGTAAGAAGTGTTCACTAGTAGAAAACTCCTGATAAAATAGCAAAAGAAAAAGGTAAGTAGAAAAAAATTAAAGGATATTTCTTTTAACATGAGCACGTAATCATTTTAAATTTTTTTTTTTATAATATTACGACACATACAATTGCGACTACCTTTTTGACATAGCGCACGCCAGTCACATGACTCTGCAATACATTCTTCATGCGTTTTTCTACCAACCCAATAGCCTTAAAGCAATAATAATTGTGCAACAATTGTACAACAACAAGTCATGTAGTTTTATTTTATTATTATTTTTTTTTTTCTTAAAGTACAACTAAAAGTTTATTACTTTTTAATATTAGTGAGTGAGCGAATGAGTCATTTTTTAGAGGAATTATTTAAGGTTGAAAGTCGCTAAGATTCATTAACTAATTTATATGTTTTAATATATTTTCTAATAATTTTTTCAAGAACTTATTTACAAATTTAGTGGCAGGTCTAACTTAATATGAAAAGTGTTTAGTATGATTGCATGAATTTCTTTATTGATTAAAATTTTTTCTCTGTAAATTGTCCTAGAATGCAGGAAATATTTCGATGTGTTAACAATGAAATTAAAAACTCAGTATTATGGGATTGTTTTGATGTTTGTAACAGCCAAAATAATTGCCCTATATCCAACATAAAGTATACCAATCACTTTCTTAGTTGGTTTAGCTATGTACACCGGTCTGTCTGTCTGTCTGTCCGTCCGTCTGTCTGTCTGTCTGTCTGTCTGTCTGTCTGTCTGTCTGTCTGTCTGTCTGTCTGTCTGTCTGTCTGTTTGTCTGTCTGTCTGTCTGTCTGTCTGTCTGTCTGTCTGTCTGTCTGTCTGTCTGTCCCAGAATGCAAGAAATATATCGATGTGTTAACAATGAAATTAAAAACTCTGTATTATGGAATTGTTTTGATGTTTGTTACAGCCAATATAATTGCTCTATATACAACTTATAAGCCAAAATAATTGCTCTATATCCAGCTTTCTTAGTTGATTTAGCTATGTCTATCCGTCCGTCCGTCTGTCTGTCTATCTCTCTATCTGTCCGATTGTATCTCCATTCAACATGGTCGCAATTTTCAAGATAATTTTATGAAATTTAAAATTAAATTAACTAAAGCTGCAGAAGTATGTTTCATAGATTCCCTTTACCAGTGGCGATATACCATTCTGATTACAATGTCTGAATACTTTCATGCGTTTTTGTTAATAACAGAATTTTCAATTGACCAACCAAGTTTCCCGTATACTTTTAATAAGGTATGTGAGTGAAAATAGCGGTTGGTAAAATGTTTTATTAATAGTTTTGCAGTAGTCATATATATACTTATCAACTTGACTAAAGCAAACAAACATATTTACAAACACATACAAAAAAATAACAAGTATATTTATAAATTATTAAATTTTCCACTGTAAACTCTTACTAACCACTCTACAAATATATTTAGTTTGGTCTACAACATTTTTTGATTATTTCTATGTATTACTTCCTACTTATATTAAGTTAACAATTTAAAGTTTTCAGTTTCGTTTTTTCCTCCTTTTTCCTATACAATGTTTCATTTCTTTTGTAGTTTTTTTTCGACTTTTTAACAAGTCATTGAAATTCAATCGATATTTTTTTAATAATTTCAATTATAGTTCCAAAGATATACATACGCACACAATGATGGCAATATGCTTCTAAATGTCCTCATTTTTAGTACTTTTTCTATAGAGTCCTTTTTAGTTAATAGCATTTCATTTTTGTGTATATATAGTAGAGAAGAGGGGTTAATGTACTTTATTATTGGAACTATTATTTTGTTTGAAAAAGAAGACAAAAAATACTGAACTGAAAAAACTAAAACTGCATATACTATACCTACTTACTTTGACAATTGACATTTTTAATATGTAACTAATTTGACAGCAAAATGGAATTTAATAATATTTGAAAAAAATGATGATAATCAAAAAAAATGTGTAATTCAAAATGAAAGTAGAACATAGTTGTTTTTTTTTACAACCATTGGAAAATATTGGCATTTATAATAACAAAAAATATATAAACATAAAATTAATAATGACATAAATTAATAAAGGCATATACAAAATTTAGAGACATTTTCTAAACTCTATGATAATGAATCGCAGTATGACATAGTAGAAGATAATGTAGACAATCCAAAGATTCCGGAAAATGTTTAAATTAAATTTCTATTCACACACAAACAGACAGACATTGTAAAATCGTTTACACTTAAATTAGGTTTTTCAAAATTAGAAAAACTCGAATTCAAAATTGCACAAATTCACAGATTTTTATTCTACCCTTTAATACTATTTACAGGAACAAAACAAATTCAAAATTAACATAATTTATAATGTAGAATTTTAATTAATTTAATATTATCAATTAACAGCTATTACATAGTCATTCATATGTTCAAACATAACACTTCCAATAAATGTTAAATATTTATCATGTTCAAATAAACAGAAAACAACAAATTAAGTAAAATAAATTAAAACTATTTTAATTATATAAATTGTTTACTCTAAATTAACTTAAATATAATGGAAAAAAATTTAGCAAACAATATATTATATTAATAAATTGTTAATAATTTTTAAATTAAAATTTTACAAAATTGTTTAATAAATAAAATTAAATGAACTTAATTAGTGAGATTAAGTGCTCATTTATAAACCAATTGTATGTGTTGTATGGTATTTGTAAGTATAATAGAATGGAATTGTATTATTTATGTTGAAAAAGTATTGCAATAAATTTTGAAATTCAAATGAAAAATGTAAATTTCAATTAAATATAATAAACACATGGAGCGTGGAGTATAGAAATGTGTAAATAGTTTCGAAAGAAAAACCATTTGTGTAAATAATTTTAAAGGCTAAGGTCTCATACCTTAGCTACTTACTATTTTTTTATATACCAACCATCAAAAAAGATGTGGGGTATATTGATTTTGTAACTCCGTTTTTTTACACTTCGAAATATTGGTCGTAGACCCACAAAAGTATATATATATTGGGTCCTTATTAAGTTCTAAGACGATCTAGCAATGTCCGTCCGTCGTCTGTTGAAAGCACAATAGGGTTCGAACAAAAAGAGCTGGAGAGCTAAAATTTTTCAAAAATTTTCTTTATAGGTAAAGTTTGTTTGATATTGCAAATGGGCAATATCGGTCTACGATTTCGTATAGCCCCCATACAAGTAACAACCTAAAAACACCTTTAACAGTAATAACTTTTTTTAGAAATTCGAGTATATCAATGAAATTCGACGTAAATAAGTTTCACATGATCCAAAATCTCCCTACCAAATTTTATAGGGATCGGTCCATAATTGACCCTACCCCCCTTTTAAGGTCCCCTTCAGAAAATTAATTTATCGCTAATTACTGACTTTAAAATACTAGTATAGCGATGAATTTTGACATAAATAAGTTTTGTATTATTAAAAAACGCTCTACAAAATTTTATCCCGTCCGGAATCGGTCCTTCAGTACTTCATCGTTGCACTCGTCATAAAAAGTATTTTATAATTCTTCATTAATAATTTTATGAGGATTGGTCTACAGTTGATCCCAGCCAAAAAAACAAAATATATCTACAAAATTTTATGAGTATCGATTCATAATTATCTCTACCCCCGAGGCCCCAAATTAAAGGTCCCCTTTAGATAATGACTTATACGCTTATGACTGAATTAAAATACGAGAACAGCAATGAAATTCAAAACGAATAAGTTTGAATTTCATTTTAATCAAATTTTATGACAATCAGTCCATAATTGACCATTCCGCCCATATATGGCTTAAAAATTGAACAAAAATATTTTGTTTTAAAAATTAATATTTTGTTATTTCGAAGGAGAACGTCCATAATTGACTTAAGCCCTATTACAAATATTTTCCTGAGGTTTACAGAGCAGCATTCTTTTTACGGGCTACAGTTTGATGGTTGGTATATAAGATTCGGCATAGCCGAATATAACACTCTTACTTGTTGGATTCTGATAAAGAATCATCGATTTTTCTTTAATAATTACATAGGCCAACGAAATGAACGTTTGAGAAAACTGATTTTAATGTAGTTTTAGGTGCTGAAACCGAATCTGATATCTATTTTCCTTTATCACCCACCATTTTCTCGCAAAGTGGTATCGTATATTTTGTTCATATATTTCGGATATTCTATTTAATTATAAAAATATATTAACGTTTAAGGGTTAATTTAGACTTTTTCGATTAAATCTTAAATACGGGACTTCATTATATATTTTGCCTAAGTTTCATTTAAATCGGTTGAAAACAATATAAAATCTAACTATGAAATAAAGTAAATAGCTTAAGTTTGACCTTCACAGTTTATGGGTTCAAAATTATTCGATTTTACTAAAACTTCAGATGTATATTTCCTATTATCTTGAATTATATGTATACCCCCTTATTGATAAACACAATTTTATTTTATAAACGATCAAATTTCGTATGGAAATTTTGTTTTAAGGGGGGATATTCTTTAAAAGTTTTATATAGAATGAATAACAGCAGAAAAAAAATCCTGTTTTTCAAAAATTTTACCAAAATATAATTTTTTCCGTAATCCTTGAAATTAAAATCGCAGGTACCGCTAATCTGTGAGAGATATCGACTTAATTCCTTTACTATTTTATTCCCTTCTTTATTGTCTATAAGACATATGGAACATTTCTCAAAACATTTACAATTTGGTTAACAAAATTGTTTAAAGTTTAAAACTTGAGTTTTTAAACTGCCGGCTGAAATATACGGTTTACGCTATATAATGTAAACCGTTAACACGTTTTGTAAAAATTTGTTCTTTACGAACTTAGTAATATAATGGTTATTAATCTAACTTTATAGGCGTCTTGCCGTTTTTAACATAAATATTGAGACTTTTGTATCCGGAGCCAAAAGAATATACCTCAATATACATACACATGGGTAATTTCGTGTCAAGTGACCCAACTTTTAATATCGATGTCTTCCGAATTTCATAAAGTTTGCACCAATGTTACATTCATTTGAATAAATCGCTGTGACGCAACCCCCCCTGTAACTCCAGTAGTTCTTGGCCGATTTTTTGAGTTGGGTCACTTAATATAAAATTTCCCGTATATATAAAGATCAGTTTAAACATTACAGATGGAGTGACAAATGTATTTATCAATAAGAGTTATTAATAACTTTGGGGAAGCAAAGTTCTTAAACTCATCTTATTATATGGCATTCTTTGAAACAACATGAAATGCCATAAATATATAAAAGCTTAATAAAATAGAGAATAACTCGTATAAAAAGAAACGTTTATTTCCACAAAAATATTAAAACCTATATAAAGAAAATAGAAAAACAATTGCACGTTTTCGGTAGAGAGAACGTGAGTGCATTAACTGTCAAACGGCATAAGATAAATTGAAATAAACAACAAGATGTTAAACACAAACAGAAAAATATGTACTTGCTCTTAACCATAACTATCTCTGGAATGCAAGCCATAAACGAATAGCCAAATATTTTAACATTTGACTATGAAACCATACTAAATATTTTATGATTATACGTAGGTTCGTAGCAGTAATAAACAATATGATAATAACATGTTTACACGTAGTTTTAAATAAAGATAAAGAGTGTTTGTAGTATCGGTGTCTTATATCAAAAGTATAAGCTAAAATTCAGTGATACATTAAGTCAATATTAAGATTTCTTAATTTTTTTATATCTTTCTTTCGTTTTTTTCCTTTTGCAAAAGAAATTCTAGTAAGAGTTTTTCAAGGAAACTATTACGTTTACGTTTATACTAAATATTATAGATTTATTATGGTTGAACTTTTGAAGGCCAAATATTTAGCATTGAAAGTTTGTTTCAGTAAGTAACAAGTACAGCGTGTCTTCAGGTTGTATTTGAAGGTATAGAATTGAGAATGCAACATCAATATTTGTTCAAAATGAAATGCATGTCTTCTGCTTATACATTTTTATACTCAGTTTTTTTTTTGTCGTTCCCTTTCATTGTTTCCTTCGTGTCTTTATTTTTACTTTATGGCTTGTTTTCGTAGTTTTCTTGAGGAATTGTTTTATTTTTTTTTTCAAGTTTATTTTGTTGCTGTGTGTACTGCATCTGTTGATGTTTTGCATACAAAATGAGCCCATTTTGCTAAACATTACTAAACTTGAGCAGAATATGAAAAATGAGTAGAGGTTTCTTAATGTTTTTATACCCTACACCACTTTAGTGGGGAGGGTATATTGAGTTTGTGCTGATGTTTGTAACGCACAATAATATTGGTCCTATACCCACCATAAAGTATATCAATCGGCTCAGAATCATTTTCTGAGTCGATTTAGCTATGTCCGTCCGTCCGTCTGGCCGTACGTCCGTCTGTCCGTCCGTCCATGTAAACCTTGTAATCAAACTACAGGTCGCAATTTTGAAGATAATTCAATGAAATTTGGTACATGATATTCTATTGTCCCAGGGACGAAGCCTATTGAAAATGGTTAACATCGATCCATTATTTCACCTAGCCCCGAAAGAACTGAACCCCCGAATAAGGCTTTTAAGTTCATAATTATGTTTAATATACTCATATCTCGACAAAAAGATGCAAATACCAAGTTGTATACAAGACTTAATGACCCTCACGAATTCCATAATAATAGCTTCTCATATGACCTTAGCCCCTATGAAAAGCCTCCATAAAAATGTCACTTAAATGTCCACAATTTTATTCAACAATAAACGGCTTAAGTATGTATATCTAAGGCAAGGTACAATTCAACTTAAATGCTTTATTATGGCAACTAAATCACATTATATTTTTGTCAAAGGTGTAGGGTATCATATGGTCGGCCCCGCCCGACTATAATTTCTTACTTGTTTTTTTAGTATGGACTTGTTTATACCTCAAAAAGAACATAGAGATGTCATTATACTGTGGTTGCTTTTAATGTGGTGAATTTTCTATTGGTTAATTTATGCTTTAAAACGTTTGTTTATTTTGACCTCAAGTGCAGCAAAATTCCATAATAACTTACTAATGTTTTCAAAGAGTTCAACATATTAAAAACCTGCCTGCTCCTTAATGGGAAAGAGGCAGTTTACATTAGGATCAACTGTTTAAAATATATTTCTTCGCGGTGTTTAATATAATACATAATTCCGGAAATAATTCAGGACATAACAGCCCTCTGACCTTTTTGATTGAAAAAACTCTAAAAGCACATAGTACTGATCGCCTAAAACCCAAACAAAGAAACCGTAGAAGCAAAAGTTCAAAGCTCTAATCTGAAAAGTTGAGTCTGGTATAAGGACGTTTAACATTTTCTAAATAATGTTTGACCTATAGTTATAACACAAATCTAAACCTTATTCGTATTTTGCACACTTTCCTTCAAGTATTGCACTTTCAATTTCATCTGCAGTCTAAGGTTAAACAAAAACAGTAGATAAAAAAAAAACTAAAAAAGATGAAATAAGAAAAAAAATCCGACATAGAAAGCCTTATAAATATTCTTGTCCAGGTAATGAAAGTTAAATGGAAAGTGGGCAAAATAAAGCTACAACAAAAAAAAGAAAGAAAGAAATAAATGCTTTTCAAACAAAATGGGTTATGAATAACTGATGAAGGAGATGCTCGTAGAAAAAAAAGCCAAAGTTATTCAGCACTACTTATTATTGCCACCACCACCACCATCATCATCATGGTGATGAAGCTGATGAGAACGATGAAGATGAAAATGATGTTGATAGTATTTTATTATTAAGTGGGTAAAAAGAAAGAACAAACAGAAAATATTTCATAAGAAAATATAAAATTTAACAACTTTATTAGTTTTTCTTTCATTCCTTTTTAATTCATCCAAATATATTTTCATTATAGCAGGAGTACAAGAAGGAAAATTGAATATTTTAGGTCGAATAGTTTAACTGGAGCGTTAATGTTTAATTAATTTTTGCAGTTGTGAACAATAAGCAAAAGTAGTGGCAGCAGCAATAAGAGCAAATTTAAAATGTGTGTTGACTACAAAGTTTTTTTTTTTTTTTTTTGAAAAACACTTAAAATGTTTTATTATAAAACTATGGTATTTTTCTCTAATAGAAACTAGATACAAGTCTATTGAAATTAAGACTTTTATTTTATGTTTTGTTTCTTTTTTACTTAAGAAGTTTCTTAGAAATATACAATTTATTTAGAAATAATGTAGCCATAATAAAATGATTCTTATTTCTTTATAAACTAATTCTAAATATTAGCCACCTTCTACCACTTTCCTTGTGTTTTTTTTTTTTTTCTCTAATTTTTAATTACTTATCGTTATTGACGTAAAAAGAAAATCAAATAAGCAATGTTCTTTCAAGTACTAGTTAGGACTCGTAATGCAATAATAAACTTTTGCTTTCACTGCAGTCAACGAATTCAAAAGAATTTTGCCTTATTCTCTCATAGCTTTCACTGAGAAATTTTCTATAAATTTTTCAATTTGAATTAAAAAGTCCGCTGATTTCTTTCTTTTTCTATTTGCCTTCTGTCGTTTTATTTCTGTTTAATATTAATCATAATATAAGCTCGAATAGTTTCTGATAGAGAAAAAAAAAAATATTTAAAAATAATCAAGTTTATTGAGTCTAGTAGAGAAAGCAACAAAAAATACTGAAAAAACTGAATAAACTGAAAAGTGCTATAATCTATATATATAAAATTCTAACGTTACTGACTGACTGACTGACTGACTGATTCACTGACTGATTCATCATCGCACAGCCTAAACGGTTGAAGCTAAAGAGCTGAAATTTGGACAGGAGGTTGGTCTCCCGCCAAATAGATCCACTAAGACGGGATTTTTGGAAATTCGAATGTTTAGGGGGTAAAAAAGGGTAAAAACGGGTAAATTCGGTAACCTTATATCTACTAAACTAGAAAAGATACAAAAAAAGTTTAAAGCTTATCGCCGTTCATTTAAAAAATAAACGGACAGGTGTCTGGTACTTTTTTAAAATTCGGCCCCTTTAGGGAATAAACGGGTAAAAACTGTATTTTGGTACTTTTTTCGCACCCCATGTATCTTTTAAACCAGTGTACATTCAAAAAATATTTTTGACTCCTTCATAACTTAACGAAAAAATAAAAATATGAATTTAGTACTTTTTGGATATTCGGACGTTTAAGGGGTTAAAATTGTACCTATTTTTGGTACTTTTTTCATAAAACATTGTTTTTGGTTTATTAACTTATACATATGAATACATAATAACGGGCTCCCACTACGATGTTGCAACTTTTTGGAATAGAATTTTTATTTCGTTAATGGGGAGGAAAAAAGTACCAAAAGGGGTAAAAACGGGAAATTTGATTTTATTCAACCACAATGATCCAATTTAGATAAAATTTTTAAATTTAGAAACACTAAATATCCTAATGGGGTGTTATTTGGAACCCCGGTACCAAGTGATATTTTTTGGTACTTTTCATTCTCCAACTGGTCCTTTTTGAGTTTTCTATGATATTGAAATAGAAACATGAAATTAATAATAAAGGGACTTTTCGCTACTTTTTCGTTCTACACAGGTACTTTTTTGAGTTTTCTTTAAAATTAAACCTAGAAACATGAAATTAAGCATGTAGAGCTCGGAGTAAATGAGAATCTATAAAATGGGACTTTTTGGTACTTTTTCGTTCTTCAAAAGGTACTTTTTGATTTTCTATAATATTGAACCTAGGAACATGAAATTAAACATGTAGAGACCGGAGTAAATGAGAATCTATAAAAGGGGACTTTTTGGTACTTTTTCGTCCTTCGACTGGTACTTTTTGAGTTTTCTATAAAACTAGCTTATTACCCGCTACTTTGTTAGCGAGGGTTTTTATAGAATGAGAAATATGTTGGCTCTTCATTTAGCAAGGAAAAAATAATATGTTTTACAAAGATTACAAATTTTTAAATATTGGTAATTCCCTAATTTGAAGAAATGATGATTGTATATGAGTACTCAATTTTAAGTACTTAAAAGTTCACTTTTATAGATTCTCATTTACTCCGGGCTCTATATGCTTAATTTCATGTTTTTAGGTTTAATTTTATAGATAACTCAAAAAGTACCAATCGAAGGACGAAAAAGTGCCAAAAAGTTCACTTTTATAGATTTTCATTAACTAAGGCCTCTGCATGCTTAATTTCATGTTTCTAGGTTTAATTTTATTGAAAACTCAAAAAGTACCAGTCGAAGTATGATAAAGTACCAAAAAGTCCCCTTTTATAGATTCTAATTTACTCCAGGCTCTACATGCTTAATTTTATGTTTCTAGGTTAAATTTTATAAAAAACTGAAAAAAGTACCAGTCGAAGAATGAAAAAGTACAAAAAAGTCTCCTTTTATAGATTCTTATTTACTCCGGGCTCTACATGCTTAATTTCATGTTTCTATGTTAAATTTTATAGAAAAATCAAAAAGTACCAATCGAAGAACAAAAAAGTACCAAAAAGGTCCTCTTTTATAGTTTCCAATTTACTTCGGGCTCTATATGCTTAATTTCATGTTTTTAGGTTCAATTTTATAGAAAAATCAAAAAGTACCAGTCGAAGAACGAAAAAGTACCAAAAAGTCCCCTTTTATATATTCTCATTAACTAAGGGCTCTGCATGCTTAATTTCATGTTTCTAGGTTTAATTTGATAGAAAACTCAAAAAGTACCAGTCGAAGGACGAAAAAGTACCAAAAAGTCCCCTTTTATAGATTCTCATTTACTCCGGGCTCTACATGCTTAATTTCATGTTTCTAGGTTAAATTTTATAGAAAACTCAAAAAGTACCAGTCGAAGGACGAAAAAGTACCAAAAAGTCCCCTTTTATAGATTCTCATTTACCAAGGGCTCTACATGCTTAATTTCATGTTTCTAGGTTAAATTTTATAGAAAACTCAAAAAGTACCAGTCGAAGGACGAAAAGGTACCAAAAAGTCCCCTATTATAGATTCTCATTTACTCTGGGCTCTACATGCTTAATTTCATGTTTCTAGGTTAAATTTTATAGAAAACTCAAAAAGTACCAGTCGAAGGACGAAAAAGTACCAAGAAGTCCCCTATTATAGATTCTCATTTACTCTGGGCTCTACATGCTTAAATTCATGTTTCTAGGTTAAATTTTATAGAAAACTCAAAAAGTACCAGTCGAAAGACGAAAAAGTTCCAAAAAGTCCCCTTTTATAGATTATCATTTACTCCGGGCTCTACATGCTTAATTTCATGTTTCTAGGTTAAATTTTATAGAAAACTCAAAAAGTATCAGTCGAAAGACGAAAAAGTACCAAAAAGTCCCCTTTTATAGATTCTCATTTACTAAGGGCTCTACATGCTTAATTTCATGTTTCTAGGTTAAATTTTATAGAAAACTTAAAAAGTACCAGTCGAAGGACGAAAAAGTACCAAAAAGTCCCCTTTTATAGATTCTCATTTACTAAGGGCTCTACATGCTTAATTTCATGTTTCTAGGTTAAATTTTATAGAAAACTCAAAAAGTACCAGTCGAAGGACGAAAAAGTACCAAAAAGTCCCCTTTTATAGATTCTCATTTACTCCGGGCTCTACATGCTTAATTTCATGTTTCTAGGTTAAATTTTATAGAAAACTCAAAAAGTACCAGTCGAAGGACGAAAAAGTACCAAAAAGTCCCCTTTTATAGATTCTCATTTACCAAGGGCTCTACATGCTTAATTTCATGTTTCTAGGTTAAATTTTATAGAAAACTCAAAAAGTACCAGTCGAAGGACGAAAAAGTACCAAAAAGTCCCCTATTATAGATTCTCATTTACTCTGGGCTCTACATGCTTAATTTCATGTTTCTAGGTTAAATTTTATATAAAACTCAAAAAGTACCAGTCGAAGGACGAAAAAGTACCAAAAAGTCCCCTATTATAGATTCTCATTTACTCTGGGCTCTACATGCTTAAATTCATGTTTCTAGGTTAAATTTTATAGAAAACTCAAAAAGTACCAGTCGAAAGACGAAAAAGTTCCAAAAAGTCCCCTTTTATAGATTCTCATTTACTCCGGGCTCTACATGCTTAATATCATGTTTCTAGGTTAAATTTTATAGAAAACTCAAAAAGTATCAGTCGAAAGACGAAAAAGTACCAAAAAGTCCCCTTTTATAGATTCTCATTTACTAAGGGCTCTACATGCTTAATTTTATGTTTCTAGGTTAAATTTTATAGAAAACTCAAAAAGTACCAGTCGAAGGACGAAAAAGATCCAAAAAGTCCGCTTTTATAGATTCTCATTAACTAAGGCCTCCGCATGCTTAATTTCATGTTTCTAGGTTAAATTTTATAGAAAACTCAAAAAGTACCAGTCGAAGGACGAAAAAGTACCAAAAAGTCCCCTTATATAGATTCTCATTTACACCGGGCTCTACATGCTTAATTTCATGTTTCTAGGTTAAATTTTATAGAAAACTCGAAAAGTACCAGTCGAAGGACGAAAAAGTACCAAAAAGTCCCATTTTATAGATTCTCATTTACTCCGAGCTCTACATGCTTAATTTCATGTTTCTAGGTTTAATTTTAAAGAAAACACAAAAAAGTACCTGTGTAGAACGAAAAAGTAGCGAAAAGTCCCTTTATTATTAATTTCATGTTTCTATTTCAATATCATAGAAAACTCAAAAAGGACCAGTTGGAGAATGAAAAGTACCAAAAAATATCACTTGATACCGGGGTTCCAAATAACACCCCATTAGGATATTTAGTGTTTCTAAATTTAAAAATTTTATCTAAATTGGATCATTGTGGTTGAATAAAATCAAATTTCCCGTTTTTACCCCTTTTGGTACTTTTTTACTCCCCATTAACGAAATAAAAATTCTATTCCAAAAAGTTGCAACATCGTAGTGGGAGCGCGTTATTATGTATTCATATGTATAAGTTAATAAACCAAAAACAATGTTTTATGAAAAAAGTACCAAAAATAGGTACAATTTTAACCCCTTAAACGTCCGAATATCCAAAAAGTACTAAATTCATATTTTTATTTTTTCGTTAAGTTATGAAGGAGTCAAAAATATTTTTTGAATGTTCACTGGTTTAAAAGATACATGGGGTGCGAAAAAAGTACCAAAATACAGCTTTTACCCGTTTATTCCCTAAAGGGGCCGAATTTTAAAAAAGTACCAGACACCTGTCCGTTTATTTTTTAAATGAACGGCGATAAGCTTTAAACTGTTTTTGTATCTTTTCTAGTTTAGGAGATATAAGGTTACCGAATTTACCCGTTTTTACCCTTTTTTACCCCCTAAACATTCGAATTTCCAAAAATCCCGTCTTAGTGGATCTATTTGGCGGGAGACCAACCTCCTGTCCAAATTTCAGCTCTTTAGCTTCAACCGTTTAGGCTGTGCGATGATGAATCAGTCAGTGAATCAGTCAGTCAGTCAGTCAGTCAGTCAGTAACGTTAGAATTTTATATATATAGATAGATTTAACCTAGAAACATGAAATTAAGCATGTAGAGACCGGAGTAAATGAGAATCTATAAAAGGGGACTTTTTGGTACTTTTTCGTCCTTCGACTGGTACTTTTTGAGTTTTCTATAAAATTTAACCTAGAAACATGAAATTAAGCATGCGGAGGCCTTTGTTAATGAGAATCTATAAAAGGGAACTTTTTGGTACTTTTTCGTCCTTCGACTGGTACTTTTTGAGTTTTCTATAAAATTTAACCTAGAAACATAAAATTAGCATGTAGAGCCCTTAGTAAATGAGAATCTATAAAAGGGGACTATTTGGTACTTTTTCGTCTTTCGACTGGTACTTTTTGAGTTTTCTATAAAATTTAACCTAGAAACATGAAATTAAGCATGTAGAGCCCTTAGTAAATGAGAATCTATAAAAGGGGACTTTTTGGTACTTTTTCGTCCTTCGACTGGTACTTTTTGAGTTTTCTATAAAATTTAACCTAGAAACATTAAATTAAGCATGCGGAGGCCTTAGTTAATGAGAATCTATAAAAGGGGACTTTTTGGTACTTTTTCGTCCTTCGACTGGTACTTTTTGAGTTTTCTATAAAATTTAACCTAGAAACATGAAATTAAGCATGTAGAGCCCGGAGTAAATGAGAATCTATAAAAGGGGACTTTTTGGAACTTTTTCGTCTTTCGACTGGTACTTTTTGAGTTTTCTATAAAATTTAACCTAGAAACATGAATTTAAGTATGTAGAGCCCAGAGTAAATGAGAATCTATAATAGGGGACTTTTTGGTACTTTTTCGTTCTACAAAAGGTACTTTTTGAGTTTTCTATAAAATTTAACCTAGAAAAATGAAATTAAGCATGTAGAGCCCGTAGTAAATGAGAATCTATAAAAGCGGACTTTTTGGTATTTTTTCGTTCATCAAAAGGTACTTTTTGAATTTTTTATAATATTGAACTAGAAACATGAAATTAAGTATGTAGAGCCTGGATTAAGTGAGAACATATAAAAGGGGACTTTTTGGAACTTTTTCGTTCTTCAAAAGGTACTTTTTGGATTTTTGTATAATATTGAACCTAGAAACGTGAAATTAAGCATGTAGAGCCCGGATTAAGTGAGGACCTATAAAAGGGGACTTTTTGGTACTTTTTCGTTCTTTAAAAGGTACATTTTGAATTTTCTATAATATTGAACCTAGAAACATGAAATTAAGCGTTTAGAGCCTGCATTAAGTGAGAACCTATAAAAGGGCACTTTTTGGTATTTTTTCGTTCTTCAAAAGGTACTTTTTGTGTTTTTTATAATATTGATCCTAGAAACATGAAATTAAGCATGTGGAGCCCGGAGTTAATTAGAATCTATAAAAGCAATCAGGGACTTGAGTGAATGAAAATTTAAACTGGAACATTTTCTGGTACTTTTTGAATTTTGTATAATATTGAACTTAGGAACATGAAATTAAATAAAATAGGTTTTTTGGTACTTTTTCGTACTTCACTGGTACTGGTACTTTTAGAGCTTTCTAAAATATTGAATATATAAACATAAAATTAAACACGCAATATCCCAATTGAACGAAAATTGAAAAAGAATACTCCGGTACTTTTTTGTTCTTTTACTAATACTTTTCGAATTTTCTATAATATTGAACCTAAAAACATAAAATTGGACATGTATCTTTATGCGATTTTTTTGGTTTCTTGTTGAAAATTAAACATGCGTCATCCTGATTTAATGAAAATATATAAAAAGGCACTGTCTGGTACTTTTTCGTTCTTCAACTGTTTTTTTTAATTTTCTGTAATATTGAGACTAGAATCATAAAATCAAACTTAAAGAGTTCTCTAAAAGGGGAATTTTTGATATTGCAGATATATATACATTTACAATAATGATATTTATTTTATTCCATTACGATGAGGGTAGCGAAGCACACTGGGTATAGCTAGTATTGAATAAGTTTTCCAACAAAATCAGAACAAATATTGATAAAAAAGCAAACAATTATTATTTTATATTGAAAGATATAAAAAGTTTTATTAAAAGAGGTGAGATAATAATAAATTGAAAACTGAATAGAGTTTGAGGTCAGAAATCTTTAATCTTTGACCTTTAAATATGTAAGAGGTTGCAGAAAGAACGTATCTTATTTATCACTTGTTTTCTTTTGTTGGAAAAAGCTTAAATACTATGGCTTTTATGTGTAAAACTTTTTCAGAGTAATCTAACATTATCCTTGGAAAGGATTATAAACAATATTAGATCGCGATTAAATATCATATATTTGTTGCAAGACGAAGATCTCAGGTATGTACTGAACGGGATAAATAAACGCTGACCTCAGTATAATTTGTGAAAAATATCTCCAATTTTTTTGAATTTGTTCTCAATTAACTAGTAGTTCTAGAACAGATAAAAGCACAATCACTTCAGATTCTAAAATATATTCCTTGGCACCAGTGAAATCGTCATTACTTTTAAAACCCGTACTGTGAAACATTATTGTAACTTTGTAAATCATACACAAGTTTAATGAAAAATTTACTAGATTCTATAAACTTTTTCATCGTCATTTTTGTCATTTTAAGTCCGATCGTAACATATAATATATCAGTGTCCATGACTTGACTGTAGCTACATTTCATCTTTAGAAGATTTTTTAATTAAACGTAATATTCTACGCCCGACTTCTGATATCTCGTATCCTTCCCCAAAATCTGAAATTGTGGCTATACAGGAATAAAGAACATTTAATTATATGGTATGTTTATTGGCTTTTGAAATGCTCAATTTTATGCATAAACAGCTATTTTATAGATATTTAAAACTCATCAAATATTTATTATCAACCGTTCACAACAAACAATTAATTTGCCAGGAAAAACATTCGAAAACATTTTTCTTGAAAATGAATTATAAAACTGAAATCTTTTTTATTTTTTTAGTTACAAACCATTTCAGATCCTACTTCCTATCAAAAAAGAAGAAAGTTAATAATACCTTACAGCACTATAGTGGTTTAGCTATGTCCGTCCGATTGTAATCAAACTACAAGTCGCAATTTTTCATATAATTTGATGAAAATAGGCTCATATGTTTCATTTCATCCTAGGACGAAGTTGTTTGAAAATGGATTAAATCGATCCATTATTCTCCTAGCCCTCATACAACCCGAATAGGGGTTTGGAGCTCTAAATAATAGCTTCAAGGTCGTTAATTCCTCCTTAAACACAACCATTATGATGAGATTCAGCATATCTAACTCCTATATGAACATAAATCCCTTTTGGGAAGGATTCGAGCTATCAGAAATCGTTCATAGAATATGACGTCGAATTATAAAATTGTTTAAGAATTAAATTTTGCTACATTCAAGCTACATAAATATTGATGTTTGATATGTTACGATCGGACTTAAAATGGCGACGTAATATATAAAAAACCAAAAGGGCGGTATTTCTAGGCGTGGCAAAAATATCTTTAATCGAAGGGGGTGACTGACTCAAATATTTTTTCGACCCACCCTAATGTACACACATTCCAAATTTTTTAAAACGAAAATCAACAAATTTATTTAATTTGATATTAGTTAGCTTGTATGTGTAATGATGATGTCTAGTACAAATAAATTAACTTTTAACCTCAAACATTATGGGGAATTATTATTACAATGATGCATCAAACCCCAAAATGATTATTGTTATTGTTGTCGTTGTTGTTTTATTTTATGTATTTATTATGTATTTCTCTGCACATAATGTCAAAATGACCCACTTTGATATTGTTACTCATAACTAATTTAACAAAGTAAAAAAGTCTAACAAAACACAAATATGAAAACATACAAATTAAAAACATATTATAGACATTCATTATACTATGCACTCACAACACACAACTAACATAAAATCCCAGCAAACAAACTAAGGTTTTACAACTTGACAAAAGAATATTTAAAACCTCTTTAAGAAAGTTTCTCAATATATTCTTCTCAAATACATAAACTTGAGAATACCTTTAATATAGCGACAACCAAATTTTAAATAGCTTTTTTTAAATAAAAGTTTTATATAAAAAAAATTTTAGAAATTTTTTCCAAAAAAAAACTGGCAAAGGGAACCACTTCAGATTATTGAACAACATTCTTGGAACTAGTGATGTCACCATTACTTCTGGAACCAGTTCTTCGGAACATTACTGTGGTTTTAAAATGCTTCTAAAGAGTTTTTAAGGAACTAATTATTTGACAATTTCTCTGACAATTTCGAACAAATTTCATTGGTCTCAACTCCAAATTAAACTAAACTGAAACTAACACAATTTTTCCTGAAAATGTTTAATAAAATTTAAAAAATAATAATTTCAAAAAATATTTATTTTAAAAACATTTAATATTTTATAAAGGTACAAATATTGGTAAAAATGAGCTGAAGTAATTTTCAGCCAAAATCATATGTAGTAAAATTGTAGGTAAACATTTTCTAAGAATAGGGCAGAGGAAATGAATACTAGTAAACCTTTGGGTCCTGTCCAAACACACACAAATGCATAGTTAAGTTATTCTCATGAATATATGAAAATAGAAAGAGAGAGAAAAAGCGAAAACTCAAAGCACAATAAATTCAATATAAAGTTAATTATAAAGTTAACATATGTGTATATGAATATACAAATACATATTTATGTACTAATGTGTTCTTGTAATCATAAAGATAAGACAAACTAGAGTACTTAAATATAAAAATTCTAACTTAGAAGAATTCTATTTAAATTTCTTGAAAGGAATAATTTTTAGCTAGGCCTTTTACAAACACAACATGCTTTTCATGTATGTATATAATGATGTCAATGTAAAATTAGAGAAAAAAACTATTATGGATATAAAAAACATACGTACTACAATACTACATATATCATGTGAATGCAGAGCATATTCCGAAAGCTTTTTCCCATTATCATTAAAGTTATGTTTTTAAGCCAAAAGAATGAACTGAAAAAAGAAACAAACAACATCTCTGGATAATGTTTAAACAATAACAGAAATAAGTAAAATGTAAAATGTAAAAGAATAAAATGAAGCGGAAATAAGTAAAAGAAAACATAATGAAATATGCATCAAGTGACCGTACTTACATACATATGTACATATAGAATATGTATGTACATAAAACATATATGTATGTATGTGTGGTGAAATATGCAATAATATTTTAAATGCATGTTGAGGAATAGAAGCAGAGAGAACTAATCGTAAGTTTAAAGTCTTACAGTGTGATTATTATAAGAACTGCTGTCAACAAACTATATATGTATAAAAAGAGGGAGACAGCTTGTGGTGGAAGGGAGCGAATGTCGAAAGACCCAATATTTGACGTTTATAGGAAAAAATCATTAATGAATGAAAGCAGTTTATTCTAATAATAATAATAAGGTTTTTTCTAAAATAAATACATATACGGGATTTCATGTGAAGTGATCCAACTTTTGAAATCGATGTCTATCGATCGGGATGCAATTTGATCCAATTGGATTATAGTTTATATATAATTTTTCAACAAGATCGGTCAACGACTCTGTGAGCAGTGTTGCCAAATTAGGCTTTTTAAGGCTAAATTTAGCCTTTTTATTTATCATTTAGCTTCGAAGTTTTTGTTTTACCTTCTGGTCTTTTCTAGCCTTTTTGCCGTTTTCTTATTTTTATTATGATAAGAGTATTAGGAAATTTTCCCAGATTTGAAAATTCTAACAGTTTTTATAACAAATGTTTAACAAGTAGTATTATATTTTGATTACAAATATTAGTTTTCTTATTTGTCATAATTACACAGCATGTATTTTTTCAGTAATGGACACCACTACGGGATAAAGTACCAAAAAACCCTGTATCCCAGTTTTTAGCAAAAAAAAGTAATTTTCTCTGGCTCAAGTTGTAGCTCTTGCCATAAAGAACATATGGAATAAGAAACGTCGTCTCCATTTCTTAATTTCAAGTGCAAATTTTTACATTGTGAAATTGTACCATTTTTATTGACGACAACTGTACGTATACGTGTTAAATAATTTATCGATATAACAAATATTAAGTATACGCCTAATTTAGAGAAGTACTTGAAATATTTTTTTAACACGTAAAAAAAAGTGATTTTTTTTAAGTTTTTTGCAATTTTGATCTTTAACATGAATCGTAATTTTGAAGAGAACAAAAATAAGTTTGGTACATACGCAGTTTTTTTACAGAAATTTTAAAAGGACACTTTTATATTTTACTCACTAGAAAGATTAGGTATTTAGGCAAATAAATAATTTCTCTTAAACTATATAACATTGTCAAAATACAAAATTTAATTAAGAACTTTATGTTCTATTTCATTTTGCAACCATTATGAAAATAGCAGCAATGATACATTGTATATTCAAAAAAACTCGAAACTGTTACATAAATACTTAAACTTAAAAATACACAAAACAGAGATTATGCAAGAAATTTATTTTTAAAAAGGGAAACAAGACACCTTAACATTTAAGTTTTAGTTTTCTTTTTTTGAACGTAAAACAAATGTAAGAGAAACAGTAACTAAAGTTTATAACAAAAATGAAAAAAAAAAATACAAAAAAAAAGATAAAAATAAAATAAAAAGCAATGTTTTTATCTTAACATTATGCACTTACAGCAACAAAGAGGAAAATAGGCATAGTGCACACACACTCACATATATACATATAAACATTTATAGTTACTCTTACAGCTGCGATATCGTTTGCTACATGCTGTTTATACCCCAAACATCCTTTTAAGCGAAAAGCTTTCCGCTTCCGGTAAATTTTCTGTTTCTTCTACATAAACGCACACATACTTATGTTTATATTACATGTACTTGTTTGTATATGTTTTTATCTGTTTAAGTATTTTAAAAATAATTTTAACATTTTCATTGCATTTATATTTATTTCTACATCTACTCTTGAGTTTCACTCTAACAACAGTCTCTACTGCCGTTTTGGTTTAAAAACAAAATAAAATAAAAGGAAAAGGCGGCTTCTGTTTTCCTTCTAAACGCATTTTATAAAGCAAAATGTGTCGTTCGCTACTTTTTTTGTAGTTTATTTTATAGAGTTTTTATTTTTATTTTGTTGCTATTTTTTCCTTTTTTATGTGCTTGTTTTGCGAAACGCAAATTTTGTGCGTTTATACAAGTTTGAAATTATTTCGTGTCAGGCTATAATTTTACACCAAAAATTAGTAAGCATTACGGTGCTGGAGATGGAACTATGGGAAAATATAGTATTTTAAGGTACTTTTAATACACTTTATATATCTCTATAGTTTGGATATCAAATGTTCATAACATATCAGACTTGCTTTTGTAAGCCCAGCTAAAAATGAACTTCCAAAGAAGCGAAAAGTAAATAGATTATGATTTTAGCATGACATGTCCTTTTTTTCACTACTTCTGAAGTCATTCTAGTCTAAAATTCAATTAGTGCTACTTTCGAAGTGCTTTCAAGTAAAACTGTCTAAGTTATGAAAGATTAATAATTGGATTTAAAGAGTTATCTGCTATTAGATTTTCGACCAATAAAGTATTTAGTTTATAGAAAAAAAGTACTTTTTTAACATTGAACTCAAAACTAAATTCTAACGTTTTGATTATAAAAGATTTTGGTATTTTTCACAATAAAAAAAATGTTTGACGACTCCTTTTTCCCAAAAAGTAGAGTGAGTAAAGTGAGAAGGAAGAAAAAAAATGAAATAATCGTGGTAAATTTCGTCGTTGTTAGTCTTCGTCATCTCCTGTCAAAATGTCATTTAGATCGTAATGATTTGATATGTGTTTGAGTATTAAACATTAAAGAAATGTACAATAGCAACAACAAAAACACATATACAAGTAGAAAATAGCAACAAATTCCAGCAGTTTTACAATGTGACAATGTATCCCTTTTTTGAAATTGATTTTTCTCAAACATCGTACTGCTTGCTTGCATGGAATTATTGAATCATTTGACACTTAATGTTTGGAATCCAGAATCTTTGTATCATACAATTGGAAAACATTTTGCTAGAATGTTGTTAGAAATATTTCACAACATTACAAGCTGTGTACTGCTTCAGCAACAATATTCCATAAAATGTTCGTTACAATTTTTATGTATAAAGTTTTGAAAAATGTCATATGAAATTATGAACATACATTTACATATGTATGTGGTCTTAGTATTACAAAGAGAAAGATAATTGTTACTTATGCGTTGCTAGGTAATGTAAACGAATACCAGTTTAATCGCCCTTAAGTTATCTAGACAGAAATCACTTCAAATGGGTTTTCCCTTCTAAACTTTAACAGAAAATAAAATCATAACTAAAAACCAAGGATAATATTAAATGATGGATTAAGTTATTAATTCAAGACAACCTTTCCGAACTGCTGGGTTATATAGTGTAATTCACAACAGGCGCATTAGAGTACAATTTGTATACACATATGTATGTATGTTCGTATATGTACGTGTAAGAATGTTAGTATAAATATGAATGTATATAAATGTAGTGCTTTATTTTTGTATACTTCTAAATGTATGCACGCATATGTTGGTTGTATCGTTTCATGGTTTCCTTGTAGTGTTACTTGTCGTACTTAAATTACATTAAGAAATCGATACTGGTTAGTAAGAAAAGTTTCTTTTATTTCTTGGGAAAATATGTATAAGAAGTAAAATGTTTAAAATTAAATCCACTTATAAAATACACATAAATACATACATATATAAAGTAAAGGTACCTTTAAAAAACTTAATTATTTAAAGTGGTAAGGAATTTAAGAGAATAATACCGCACTTCTAACAAATATTTTAAGTCTTAATAGAAATTTATAGCTAAAAGCTTTGCCATTGATTTTTTCCAGTTTAGTTTTAAGCTTAAATAAACATTTCCATTTTTTTTTTTTTTGTTGTATAACTAACTATAAAAACTAATTTAATTTTTCTTATCGTGTTTTTTTTTTCTCTTTGCAGGTATGTCTATTAAAAACAGAAATTCGAGAAACTGTAAACGCTGACTCTACAATATTGTTTAGTCAATATTCATTAAAGAAGAATGCATAAAAACGGGTAAAACTGCAAATAATGCTTTTGTTTCTAAATAAAAACTTTGACCTTTTTTTTCTTGTTTGTTATTGATAATTATAAAAAATATATAAATTATTAACACTTGTTTGGTTTCAAGTTCATTCTGAAATATATGTATGTTATCACACTCATTATTGTCCATGTTACAAGCATCACTACATTATACTTGTCATGTTGTACATAGTGGGTTACAAAAGAAAAATGAAAACCAACAAATTAAAGTGAAAAACTAGCTTTAAACTTTCATCTCTTTTTGCTATTTTAATAGCCATAAAAGTGGCCTTTTAACAGCATAGACACGAAAGAGTGAAATCTAAAGTTTTTCTTAGTTCTCAGAATATATAGAAAACTTTTTTGTTTTATTATTATTTTAACGTTGCACAATGTATATAATATAATGTGCACTCAACTATATGTATTACAATATAGGAGAAATACAAAGAAAGTGAATCTCTATATATAAAAAAAAATTAACAACTATAAATTTTATAGGTCATTGGAAAGCCATAAAAGATATTAAATTAAATATTAAAACAAAATAATAAATAAAAAAGTTCAATGACAAAAATTTTATATGAAATGAATGAAATGAACTGAAAGAACTTGTTATGTCATTTAATAACAGAAAAATACCAAAAGAGTTAAGTTCAAAATTTCTACCATAAAATATTATTAAATTGAATAATATAAAGAATAGCATTTGGTTAGATATTTTATGAGTTTTTAGAAGGTTAACCAATAAGGGCAGGATATATACTGTTGGGAATCCATAGAGTTTTCAAGCTTAGAGTATTACCATTCAATTCAATAATTTATTTACTAACTTCTCTCTGAGGTGACAACTGAAATCCATTTGCATCAAAGAAAGGGATTTTATATAAGATCGAAGATTACAAGATATACATAGCCTTGTCATTCGCGAAAATTTACCTTGTTCTCCTTAATTCTCGCTTAATTCCATAAAATCTAAAGTATCTAATTCTAAAAACTTATTTAGCTATTCTCGTATCAATAAAGCTAATAGGTTAAATAGTTTGGATACTAAACAATTACAATAGATTGACTTTATATGACACTATTGAAAAATTAGAAGATATACACAATCAAACACTTTCTATTTATTATTCACTCCACAATAAATGCAGTCATTTTCAAACCTTCATAAACACATTAAAAACAAACAATTACCTGCAGTTCATGCTAGCTGTCCAACAAGTTAGGGTTATCTTTAATTATATAACACTTCAATTGTAAAGTTACTAATGATTCTTTCACAAATTACTTCTCGAGGATAAAACATCTACTTTATTTTTAAAATGTAGTATACTATTCAGTTTACTTGGCGACAATTAAGTTACACCTGACTTCTTGTCTACTCTAAAAGAAGTATAAATGCCTCTTTTATAAACTGCTGGACAATGACAGAGAACAAATTACGCTAATATGTGTTCTATGTTTATAAAATACTTTTGCAGTTATTTCGTTTTGTAGCATATGAATACTAAAGATATACACAATCCAGCTATACAACCAAATGCACAGCCATTTTATTAAAGAGTCAGACCATTAGACAGTTGGCGTCATTTTGTTTTTGTTTTTTCGTTTATTCGCAAATACTGAATGGAAAACGAGTGAGCGAATATTTGACCACAACCATTTTAGCCACAATTACCAATGCAGTTGTTTATTTGCAGATCATATGGCAGGGAAATCGAACTAGTCAAGTGACTGACTGGGGTTGGCTATTTATTTTAAAGCTAAACACAATTCAATGCATATATACGTGTGTCGGAAATGAGATTACTGAGATTCTATATTAGGGTTGATAAATTTGTGTATAATTGTAGCTTTAAGTACATGTCTGAAAGCTGATAATGATATGCAAGAACTATTACATTGCATTTGTATTACTAAGAAGTAGTTTAGTAATGTCTTGTTTTTAAAATATTATGTTAAAATGACAGTGTTTGGTTAAAACGATATATCTAACCTAATATAATCGTTTAGATAAAATCCAAATTGCAATCGTCCTGTCCTGTCATATAAATCAAATGCTTTTGAAGGACAGCTCTAATATAGTATTAGTATGTCTATGTGTACTTGCAGCACACGTCTGCTTAGTTAGTGTTAAATAAACATTTAAATAAATATTTTGATTGTATTGAGTATTTGTATCTATCTGTGTATGTGGTCATGGTTGCAAACTCATTAGCCATCAAACATTTTATATGTTTAAAATTTTTTCTCACATTTTTTTTTTCACTTTTGCCTTTTGTATTTGTAATTTTGCACTATAAATTGCCAATTGAAAATTTGCCACATTTTTAGCAATTAAGCGATATGAAGTTTATTTGTATTTTAAACACATACATAAACAAAAATTCATATGTATACAAATATAGATGAATACTAAATGGTTTAAATTGTTTATAGTGAAATGGTTTATAAAAAAATAACAACAAAACTAAAATCAATGGATGGTTATTTGATTAATAATCTGTTATTTATCCACATAATAGGGAATCAGTTTAATCTAAAAAGTATTTAAATAACATTTGTAAATATTTTAATATTTACTTTTTGCTACAATTTAATACAATTAAATTATGTTATTTAAATTTATTTTATACTTTACGCTTAAGCATAAGATTTAACTTTATAAATAGATTTTCTGATATAATTTTCTGCAGGAAAATTTAATTTTCAATAAATATAATTCTGTTTAAAAGTAAAATGTTTTAGTAATTTAATTTCTTCATCAGCCACTGACGTTTATATACTTTAACTGTCTTATTATATTATTTATTTAAGTATTTTCCTTTAATTTAACTTCCTTCCTTTCCTCCTATAAAAATGTTTTCTATAACAAAATTAACTGAAAATTATTTGATTATCTCACTCTTAAAGCCAATTATGTACAATTTGACTGAAAGTGGCCTTGTTTTCTTATATATATTTTTTTGGTATTTTCTTTTTTATTGTTTATTAACAACAAATTAAATTAGTATCTCAGAATCTTTAAATCCCAAAAGAAAACGAAAGAAAAAAACAATAATAAGAATCGAAACAAACAACATAAACAAACAAATAAAAACCATAAAAACAATGACCAATAACCGAAGACTAAACAATTAAATATCTGAGGCCAAAGCAACAAAAAAAAAAGTAATAATAAAACAAATACAAATTCTCCAATGAAATTGGCATAAAGGTATGTATAGATAACAATGATACAGACAGCCAGAGAAAATCGTCTAAAACAATAAAAATAATAATAACAACCATAAAACACGTAATACTTAGCCTAAGTAGTTCAACATTGACACTGTTTCCAGTATAAGGCAACTAGTAACATTTTACGAAGATCCTATATTTATCTGAATTATCTTTCGTTCAAATTACAACGGCGTTGATATTGAAAATAAACTTTCATATGAATTAAAAAATCACAATCTTATAGTTATACTATTCACAAAATCAATGAGACTTACTGAACCAATATCGAATGGTTCTGTTAGTTAAATGCCTCGGAATTATACTCCTTTCCTTTATTCCTTATTTTCGACAAGACTGAAATCTCTCATTGGCTTTTACGACATAACTACATCGGAAAGAATACAAAGTCGGCCTTCTAGTACAATGAAAGTTTAATTGGTGTCAGAAGAATGAAAATCGAGGAAATAGTGTACTAAACTAAAGGTAGTAGTAGACTCAATTTAAGACATAACAATACATATCCTACCACAACATCCTTCCATTTATTAAATGAAAATAACCATATAAAACTTAATGCCAAGAATCTAATAACAAAATCGATGAGCAAATGAAACAAAAAAATCAAACAACTTTTTCTTTTCCTTTTCAACCATAAATATCTAACTCAATAAACTTAAAATAAATATATTTAAACAAAAAACCAAACAGTACAATAACACTACAAGGCAAAAAAAACACAACATTAAAGCTGAGAGTGGGTATGGGTTAACCGGCAGGTAATTCTTAGATTCATCAGACAAACTGGTACACAAAAGGAGCGTATAATATAACAAAGAAATATTACCAATAAAAACGCAATTGATAAGTGTCTGTACATACGATTTCAAACCCTTCCCTCTTCCACAAAAACACAACAACTCCATAGCAAATAAGAAAAGGAAAAAAAATGGATGAGTGTGACTGCCACTCGATGTTTGTGAAATAAATGAATGGCATGATGCCATGATAGCCTTGACGGTAAATAATAAACGATGTTATAAAACAACAATACTCTTTTTCCGTCTTATACTTTTCCTATATTCATTTTATTTGTTCGTTCTTTTTTATTTCAAATTTCAACCTCAATTTAACAAATTCTATTACGATAATATAAGTCGGTTAAAGTGCCGCCAGGCTTCAAGACAAACTAAACAACCGGAAAAATGTTTTATGGACCAATACTTCTCAATACATTCAATGCCATGCCCTCACTCGAAAAAAAAAACGAAACAAATTTATAAGAGTCATCATCGAAAGGAGAAAAAAACCGACACACATAATGTAATAGTATGAATAAGCAATACAAAATTTTCACAGAGACAATACACTTAAAGAAAGGAAATTAGGAAAGTCTTTAAAACTTGAATAGTTGAAATAATAATGTAAATCTCTGAATACTCTTACAGTAACATTGGAAAAAAGTAAACAGGACAAGTTTGGAACTTGCTGATGTTCCCGCCGAAAATTAATTTAGCTCATTCTAAGATACTATTTCCCAAAATTGTTGTCCTGACGTCAATATTTGAAGTTAAATATAAGACCGTATTGGATGTATTGGAAAGTACTAGCCGAATACTCTATCAGAGGTAGGGTTTACATCATATGGGTACCAGACCACTCGGCAGCACGAAATCTGAGCAAATAAATAACAGCCTTAAATTTTGAATGACAACTTATTCCAACACTTTTCACTCAAACAAAATCTACATCTCTTCCCAAATTTTTAGATTATTACGATAAAACAATTTAAATTTTTAAAGATATTTTTGTGGCCTCCGTTAGGTTAGTGGTTAGTGTTCTAGTCTAGTAGACCGGAGGTGGTGGGTTCGATTCCCATCTGAGGCACTGGAGACCTAGGTGTATTTCATAGGATTTAAAATATATACATCCTCCTTTCAAACTAACTAACTAAAGATATTTTAGGATCAAAGAAGGACTTTTAGCGCATTACGATAAAATACGATTTGGAAAATTTGACAAACTGAAGAAATTTCTCTAACAGATCAAATAAATTTGGAGAAGAACTTTTCAAAATCTCTAAAATGGATAAAAATAGATTCCATAGGTTTTAGGATAGAAATATGCAGAATTTACAACTTAAGGTTAAAATAGGCTGCATGTAACGTTTCAGATACATGCACCTTTTTTCTCCTAGTGTACTTAATATAGACAAATAAACTCATAAATGTACAATAGAAAACAAAATTCTTTTAAAAAAAGCTAAAGCGAAGAATTTTTATACTTTTCCAGAAGTAACAATAACAAGACATAAATAAATAAAAAAACAAAAAAGGAGGAAATCGAAAATGAGCGATATCCAATTTTATTTCGATTGTTATCCAATTTCTGAGCAAATAAGTGAAAATGTTTTCATTTTCATGCCTTAAAGCTTTATGGTATTAATACCAATCAAACTCACAATTTTTTTACCCAAAGACAAATACAAGACACCAACACAGACATATTAAAAAAATACTGCAAATTACAAACACACATGTATACAAACATAGATAAAACACACATATAGACATATAAATTGTATATGTATAAGATGGGCTAAGCACGCAGTATTCGCCTATACTGTAGTCAGTGTTACCAGGAGCATAAAGAAAAAGGCCAAATCAGACTTTAAAAAAATGTTACAAAAGGCTAAAACGTTTGAAAATTAAAGCTAGAAAAGGGTTAACATTTGATACTTTAAAATCTGTACTAAAAATGTGAAAAATTATAGTCCAGCATATCGACTATATGATAAACTAAACTGATATTCGAAAGGTCTAGTATGGCACTACATCCAAAATTACCAATTCTCACAAAATTTGTTAAAATGTTTATATTTAGATTTAATTCATCTTAAAGATAAAAATTGCAAAAAACTTATACTTATACGTATACATAATATTTGTTATATCAATAAATTATTAACACGTATACGTACAGTTGTCGTCTATAAAAAAGTGCAATTTCACATTGTAAAAATTTCCACTTGACATCATAAAATGGAGAAGACGTTTTTTTTTATGACAAGAGTTACAACTTTGCATCAGAGAGTAAATCAAAAATCCGAACGCTTTGTAAGATATGAGCCAGAGAAAGTGCCCTTTTTTGCTAAAAACTGGGAAACACTATTTTTTGGTCTTTTAGCACGTAGTGGTGTCCACGACTGAAAAAATGCACACAGTGTAATTATGACAAATAAGAAAACTAATAATTATAATCAAAAGATAATACTACCTGTTATACATTTGTTATAAAAGCTCTTATTGCTTTCAAATCTGGAAAAATTTTGCAATAGTAATAGTAAAATAGTAAAAATTCTAAAATATTATCCCTTTTAAGTCTAAATAAGAAAATGGTTAAAAGGCTAGAAAAGGCCAGAAGCTAAAACAAAAATTTCGAGGATAAATGATAAATAAAAAGGTAAATTTAGCCTTATAAAGGCGAACCTGGCAACACTGTTGTATATGCATTGCTAATAGTGTCAGTATTTACCCATGTATGTATTTCTGATTATGCTTTCAAGACCTCTGATACGATAGTAAGACAAGTTAGTATGTATATAGTATGAGTCAGTAAAGTATGTAGTATTGCTTACAAAGTGTCAATAATTTGGTTCAATTGAAGCGTTAGTATTGTATCAGTTTGCTTGGCTGCTTTGCTTTGTTGTCTTACCCAAGTTTTTTTTTTTCCAAGTTTTTTGTTGTTACTGTTGCTCAATAACATCATCATCATCGTAGGATTGTACCCATCATCATCCCATCCTTTATTGTCCTATAAATGCCAAAGCTATCACTATTCCGCACTTTTCCCTGCTGTTCTCAGCGGAAATTTTGAGCAATCTATAGTAAATAAGAGGAAGAAAAAAAGTGAAATTGTAAAATTCCCAACACAGATAAGAAGAACAAAAAGACCAAGAACCAAAAAGGGGGTAGGAATAAAAGAAAAACTTATATACAAACAAATAAGAAATGTGCAAATATCATAAAATCACACTGTATATATGAATGTATGTATCATGCTTAAACCCATACTGCTAGTAGAAAAAATAAAAATGCCATGACAGGCACTATGGGATATAATATTTTCTAAATTGAGAAGAAAGTTTTTAACCTAATTTACTAAAATAGTTTCAATGAAGATCCGTTGACTTTATTATGTCGAAGTTGAGAAAACATATAGAATTAATCCGGAATGAGATGTTAGATTGATATGAGAGATGTTACCTCTTATATCAATCTTCTCAACCTTAATAGTCTCAGGAAACTTTCGAACTACATGTTTAAATAGGATCGTGATATTATTAGGCACCAGACTCAGAATATTGTTCGAAGTAATTGGCAATAATACAGTAAAGTGTGTTAAAAATATCTTTATTAACTCAAGTCCTATGGACCATACATAGGACTTTACAAAATAACTTTAACGTTCATGATAATATCGAAATATTGTGGAAAAATATTCCGTGAAATCGACAGCAATAAACATTGATCCAAATGATACATATATCGGGTACTTAATACTATATATGAAGATAAAAGGTATTTAGAAATGACAGTTAATATGTTTTTTTATTTTTTAGAGATCTCTTAAAAATATTAAGATCCAATTTCAAAACCCATTGTGCGTTATTTAAATGTCTCAGTACTCTCTTACCCACTGGAACTACAACATTCTTTAAATAAAAGAAAAGAAACAAAGCAAATATCATACAGAAATCATAGGATGGATGAGAGTCACAAGCAATTCTTATACATGAAATTGGTAGAATTGATGTGGCTGCTGAGTGGGGGGGGGGCTACTATAAAGGAAATGGAAAAGACACACAAAGAATGAATACTGTGCGACTGTCTCAGACATGAAATTATACTTGAAAATCATGTTTTATGCAAGTGTTGCGTACTTGTGTCTACATAGTATTGCTGTATGGTGTCTTGTGTAATGTACTGTAAGAATAGTAAGTGGAGTGAGATGGTGTAATTTGTAATGTTGTTTTAAGTGTAAGTGTAAAAATATGTAAGAAAATCGGATGTTATTTAGTAAAGGTAATTATGTGGTTTTTTATTTATTCATTTATTTATTTGTACCGAGTTTTATTCATTGTCTTCTCCTTCCATCTTGTCTCTTAAATGTAATTCAATTTTCTCATAATTTTATAAATATTTATTTAATTGATTTGTTAGAAGGAAGATTTTCATTTACAATAGAGATCCCTTAAGTGTGTAAATTGATATTATCATTTATTTATAGGGGGTTTTATTTTTTTAGATTTTATGTTTGTTATCAAAGTGACATGAAACCATTAAGTAATTTATATGGCTGAAAGATTGTAATGATATTATGCAAATCAAAAATGTAGTTAGATATTGTGAAATTTGAGCAACAGGAGGAGATGTATTTTGTAATTTTGAGATTTAACATATTTCTTAAGAACGTTTGAGAAGTTGTGAAATATGTTTATCTTAAAACATGTAATAAATACTTAACTTAAAACGTTATTAAAGATATTTCATAAACACACATATGGACATATAACGATAAGTCAACCCATTGTTTCTAAGCTGTTTGGAAATGATTCAATGTATCAAATTTTAATTATATTTTTGGTTTAAAAAACAAAATGTTCATAAACTTTTGAAACCGACGACTTCTAATCGGATGTTGGATAGTATTTAGATATAATTATATACAAAATCGATCAAGAACTTTCCGAGTTACAGTGGATCAAAGTTTTATAATTTTGCAAAACATGTCTATGCCTTCTTATCTATGTAACTTATTACCTATTGTTCATAGCAAATGTTGTTTCAAATAGTTCATATTGCTATTTCTTCAATCTTTGGGAAAACAATATTAACATATTATACATTGTATATAAAAAGTACATGGAAATCCAAGGTTTTACATAGACTTAAAAAAACCTTTTATAAGTTATATTTACTTATTTTTTACACCATTTTTTATACACATTCCGGTTATTTACAGGATCGCAAAAATGCTTAATATCCATATTTAAAAGTATTTTTTTTATATTTTCCATTACGTATGTATGTATTTTGCTTTCACTTTTTAATAAAATAATTTGTAACAATGTTTTGAGTAAGGACTCATTTACTTTCACACACATTCACACTCACATGCATACATTTAAAAAGCTAAAATAAAGAGGCTTCTTAAACATGGATTACAAGTATTTATGCCAGTTGTTTTTGTTGGTGTTTTCATTTTATTATTGTATTTGTTTCATATAATTCTCCTTATTTTTATACTCAACTTAAAAAAGATTGGGGTATATTAATTTTGTGATTCAGTTTGTAACACATCGTAATATTGGTCATATTGGCCACAAAAGTATGTATACATATTCTGGGTTCTAAGAGGTTCTAGTCATGTCCGTCCATCTTTCCGTTTGTCTGTCTGTTGTAAGAAAGATAGAGACCGAACAGAAAGAGCTAGAGAGTTGAAAATTTCCACAAATATTCCCTATTGGTCCATGTTTTCGCATAGCCCCCATATAAGTGACGCCCCGGAAAACAGCATTAACAGTCATAATTGTTTTAAAGTACGAGTATAGCAATTAAATTCGATATAAATAAGTTTCATACTAACCAAAATCTTTTTAGCGAATTTTCGTTGATGGGTATATAAGATTCGTCATAGCCGAATATAACACTCTTACTTGTTTTCATTTGTTTCGCCTTTCTTTGAGTTTACATATAATTTACTTATGTAAAATTGTATAAGTTTGTATTTTGTATATGTAAACATTTATTTAAATGTTTATTTTTCTACTTACACTTATGTAAACAAATATATATAAATTGTATATATGTATGTATATGCATATATAAATACTTTTTATATTTTACAAAGCGCTTTTACTGGTTATTATGTAAATTTTTACAATACAAATGTACATACACATACATACAAGATCCAAACAAACGTACACAACAAGATTTTATTTTCTTAATTTCCTCAAGCTGAGTGGCTGGTTGAAAGTGAGAGTATGTATTTGTGAATATGTGTTTTTATACAATTTTAAAAGAAACCACAAACAATTCAATAATCAACGTAGAGAAGAGTAGTATTCTTAAGAATAAAATTTATAAAAAATTTATAAATAAAACAAGAAGTACTATCAAACATACACACCTCCATACAACACATACTATATGTATATGTACGTATGTATGCATGCAAGGATTAAAGGTGTTTAAGCGAAAAAAAACTTATGTCACAGTTTTTACGAATTTAATGCTTAAGAAACAAAGTTTTTTGTAATATTTAAAATCTTTATAAATCCTCATAAGTTAAATATAAAAATTTATAATATTTAACAAAATTTTTTTAAATAATAAACTTTTTAAAAAAAAAATTGTATTTTAGTAACTTTTTCACTTATAGCGCCATAATCATACAACAACATTTAGCTTTTATACATTTTCTGCTTTAACGCTTTAAAAAAGCGTAAAAATGAAAGAAAATACTTTATATATTTTTTCCACTACTTTTCTATTTTTATAAAATTTTAAAGGCAACAAATGTTTATAATGTTTCATTGTTTTCACTTCACTCTTTGTGTGTTTATGTAAAGTAAATGAAAATATACAAAATTTAACAAAGATGAGCCAGAAATGAAATAAAAATAAATGAAGGACTATTTAAGCGGGGTACTTCGTTTGTAAAATGCAAACACTGGGACAAAAAGTGAAAACTTGTGCTTACAAGTGGAATAAGGACGAAGAATACGGCGCCTTTTCTATTCCAAATAATATGAATATAAAATAAAATAAACCCATAGAAAATTGCACAAAAGTGTAGCAAGGAAAGGGAAGAACTCCATTTACTTTTGTTGCAAATATTTATTGTTGTTGATTGTTATTATCACAGTGGTCATGAGCTAGTGGAATAAGGGCAACAATACAATTATAACACAAAACGAACATTGAGTTAGTAAAATTTCTTTATTAATACATTTTACTTTTGTTTAATTATAAATGACTGGAATACCTAAGTTTTAAACTAATCTATAATTAAGCTAAAGGACCAAGGATAATTTTTTTAATTGTTGCAACGGCATCTGTCTGTCAGTTGAAATATAAATATTAATATTTGTATTCGATATAAAAAGGTTTATGAGAATCAATGCATAACATAAGTTTTGTCTTCAAAAAATGATAACCGTTTATGATGACTTGTTTATCAAATCATTAAATTTGGACCCTACTGATTCAAAGACTCTTAAATGATCTTTATTTCTTGTCCTCTGGTTTCGTTCTGGAGAATTCTATTTGTGCTGGTCCCAAATATAAAATAAATTTAGTTTTATGATCGACAGCAAACATGAGGGGACTTTATTTAAATTATATATTCTGAAACTGAAACACTGTGTGCTTTAATGCAAAAAAGAGTTAAAACCAACAATTGTTGATTTCTTTTTTTTCATGAAATAAATAAACAAACTTAATAAACAACAACAAGAAGCTACAACTCACCAAAAAAATATATGTATATGTATGTATAACAATTATTCTTTTAATGTAAATCTTTAGAGGTTTTTGTGAATTGTTTCCATTTTTTCCATTGCCGCCTGCTTTAGCTGCTGTTGATGCCAGTGCTTTTGATTTTTTCTGCTTCTGGTCCTGTTTTATTTATTTAACTTAATTTTTTCAGTTGCACATCTAACAACAGCAAAGCAACAGAAAGGAAAGTGTTTTTTCACTTTACCAAGGGGAAAAAAGAGGAAAAAATTATTTTAAATTACCAACATTTGCCCAGCAGACAACAAAAGGAATTGTGGATGGAAACTTGAGGTTTTTCATAACAAAAAAAGTATATTTTTTATGTAGTTTATTTTCTTCCTTTCCTCTTTATTTACCACTGTTATTGTTTATTATATAAACTATATTTTATAAATTGAGTTAATCACTGACTTGACCATATTTTCCATATTTTTTTGAGTTTGAATTGTTTTTCAGGGTCTTCTTATTATAAATAAAAAAAATTATAAATAAGGTCAAGACTTGTTAAATTTAAATAAACAAAACTTAATAAATTTCAGTGTATACATACATATTCTATACTCTTTTCTTCTATAACAAATTGTTCATTGAAATGGTGATTTGAGTTTTTACACCATTTAATCCTGTCATTTTTATATTCTCAAATCTAGTTAATTTTATTCACTTAACTTCCCGCAAGTCTCCTCCTATGTGGTTATTTAGTTCTTTATAACACTTACATACCAGCAACATTACATAAGGACTAAAACACAACCTTGAATAAGTCAAAACAATTTTCATAAATAAATAAACAAAGGACACGCACGTTTTCTCATAAAATATTCTATACAGAGAACCGCCTGTTAACTAGGATCATGTTTACCAATCTCTATAATGTAACGTATAAGTATGAAAGTATTAATATCTATGTATTCAACACAATTGCACAAATATACAAAACCGCACTAGAAAAGGATAGATAGATGCTTACATTTGTATAAAATATAAATCCTTGGGCTGAATATGACTATACAAACACGTAAAGTAGATATATAAATGACAATTTTATAACCGCTTTATTTTACCTAACTTAACAAACAAATTTGGGCCGTAAATTATACTGGCCAATAAATATTTTATAATTTTAATAAAATTTTTTAAAAAATACTTAATAGTATTTGACATTTGTTTTTAATTAGCAGTTTAACAAAGTAAACCTTTACTCTTGTCACAGTGCAGTCGAAATCCTGATCTAGATGGACAAAATTATTTGAAGGATTTGCGGCTTGTGGAATCAAATATGTATTGTATTAAAATGCTACATGTTTACATATAGTAAATTACATATAAATACAAGTAAGAATTTATAGTCGAGAATGACCGACCATATGATACCCTACACCAGTGATTATGTTACATATTTTTTTTATTAAAGTATTTAATTTCATTTTTACTTTAATTTAGAAATATTTTAACAATTTGTTGACAAAAAAAGGGATTTTCTAAAAGAGGGGTTATATAGGGATAACTCCCTGGTTCTAACCTTATAAATTTTGGTAGAAGGATTTACGCTACATCAATAATTTATGCAGAATATCATCGAGAAATTAGTGTATGGGGGATAGGATCAAATGAGGCCTATTCATAACGAAATTCAGCGGTATCATTACGATTTATATTAAACTAAGTTTTGCCAATTTTTGAAGTGATACAAGAACATTTAACATATTTATGATCTCGAAGGCCCTATTCGGGGGTACGGTTATATGAAATGTTTTCTGCATCATTATGAGGGCTCTCATTTTTTAATAAACTCTATAACCGGAATGCGAGCAGTATAAGTTCTGCTACAAAAAGTATAAAATAATTTTTCAAATCTTTAAAATTTTAAATGTAATCTTGGAGACTGTTAAAAAGTCTTGAATCAAATTGTGATGAGTTTATTTAATACAATCACAGTGTATGTTGGGTGCCTCCGTAAGTCAGTTGGTAGTGTTTTAGTCTGTCAGTATAGAGGTCGTGGATTTTATTGCCATCTAAGTGTATTTCTTCGAATTGAGCTCGGTTTAAGTATAATTAACTTGAGCCCTCATCAAAGACCTATTCCAACTATAACTCTGATGTCTTACTGCATACAATTTATCGGTTAGTATATAATATTAGGCATAGCCGAATATAACACCCCTGCTTGTTAATAATAAAATCATTTGAAAATCTGCCGGCAACCAATTTACTACTTTAGCATACTTCAATTAATATGTGTGCATGTACGCTAAAGTAGCCCACTTGCAGAAAGTAAAATATAAATGTATCAACACCACAATCATACATATAGATATGAACATACATATGTATATTAGGGTTATGACTTTTTTTGGGTGGCAAAATACCATAACACTGTCTTATATCCAATGCTGTCCTGATAGTATAAGGCTTTTTTAAGTCAGAAAATTCCCACGCAGAAAGCAATTTCTAAAATGTTTTCGTTCGTTTTTTTTTTCAAAAATTATTTTAATAATTTTCATATAAAAGTATACTATTTTCTAAAAAATGTAATATTATCACGATTTGTTAAAATTTCCATAACAAGCATTTAAGATAATGTAATACTAATGCAAAAATGTTGGCAAAAATATTTCTCATATAGGAAAATTTATACAAAACTTCATCGCCTTTGGTGCGGGAACTTTTTTCACGATCGCGGAAAAATAATATCATATTCTTTAACATGCAAGCTCTTTTTGATATTTGCAAAAATTGCAAAAAGTCATAACCCAAATGTATGAATATCGCTTCAGTTTTAATTTATCTTTTTATACCCTACACCACTTAAGTTGGGAGGGTATATTGGGTTTGTGCTGATGTTTGTAACACACTATAGTATTGGTACTATACCCACTTAAAGTATACCAATCAACTTAAAATCATTTTCTGAGTCGATTTAGCTATGTCCGTCCGTCTGTCCATCCGTCCGCCAGTCCGTCCTTCCGTCCATGTAAACCTTGTAATTAAACTACGGGTCGTAATTTTGAATATATGGTTCAGATCGGTCCATTATTTCACCATACAATGGAACACCCGAATAGGGCTTGTAAACCTTGTAATCAGACTAAATGTCGCAATTTTGGAGATAATTCAATGAAATTTGGCGCATGATCTGCTATGGTACCGGAGAAGAAGCCTATTGAAAATGGTTAACATCGATCCATTATTTCACCTAGCCCACATACAACAAAAAAACCGCCGAATAGGCCTTTTAAGTTCATAATTATGTTTAATATACTCGTATCTCGACAAAAAGCTGTAAAACCAAGTTCTATACTAGACTTAATGACCCTCATGAATTTTATAATAATAATTTTATAAAAAGCCCCTTTAAAATTTGGCTTAAATGTCTACAATTTTATTCAACAATAAATGGCTTAAGTATATCTGAGGCAATGTACAATTCAACTTAAATGCTTTATTATGAAAACTAAATCACATTTTATTTTTGTAACAGGTGTAGGGCATTATATGGTCGGGCTCGACCGACCATAATTTCTTACTTGTTTTTTGTTAATTTAGCTCTTTAGCAACATAACTCTCACAATGCGTTACCGTAACTTCTTAGCCAACAGAGCATATGTACATTAGGGTGACCGAAATTACAATTTGCTGATGTTCCTAAAAAAATTTAGGTTTAATAAAATCCAAGATCAAGTTTCTTTAAATATATGTATGTCCTTTAAAAGTTAAAATAATCATAAAATGTATTTTTAAAAGATAAAATATCAGCTTTTTATCATTTAATCCATTTCAAGGCAATAGATTTTAGAAAACATTTTCTTAGATTGAATTAAGGTTTAATTTTTGATGGTAACATCAGCAACTTTTATTTTGAAACCAGTCTAATGTACATATATGTACATACGCACGTCTTTTTTTGAAGGATTTGTTTGTTTTTTGGGGGGTTTTATTTAAACCGAAAAAGTAAAAAACTTCAAATTTGTTCATCACTTGCATTTTCACTTGTTATCTGATTTTGAGACTGCAAATTTTTTGAAAACAAAAAATACACGTACATATGTACATGTGTATGTAAAAAAGAAGGTTTTATTTACGTTCATAACATATGTGACAGTTGTGGCATCAATGCTTTGTTAAATGTTGACAATTCATAGCATATATTCAGGGTTCTACAGAAGTTTTTAAACATTTTAATGTGTGAATTAAATGTTTTAAGATATGCTTCATCTTGACGTCATTTAATACTTACTCGATTTATGTATACATTTTATAATCGATATTTTTTAAATTTCTGTTAAATCTAAGAAATATAATAAATAACATTTTAATAGTTTCTGTTATTCAAAATATCATGGGAATTAATTAATATCATTTTTTTTTTTTCCAAATTAATTTTCTAATTTTTTAGACATACTCCTTAAAATTGAAAACAAAATGTTGCTCAAACAAGACTAAACTAAGTTGCCATAGTAATTTACTGGTCGCCAACAACATTTGGTTTTCGTTTGATATTTTTTCATTCCTGCTGTTGGTTACCTAACAACTTTAAAGTTTACCTACACCAGGACACACATTTACACTTTCTGTTACTTAAAGGTCTGTGACATTGTTATACGATGTATATATACATAGACATACTGAGAATGAGTATATAACTATTAAAAAGTAACAAATAAACTTTTTAAAACTTAAAACGGCAGAGTAACATAGTATCTACTTATTTAATTTATAATTTTTTATTTTTTAAAAAATTTTTAATATTTTTTATTAAAAAAAAAAATTCAGTAATATGCTTTTAATTAAATATTTTAATTTTTCAAAAAAAAACGAAAACAAATTCTGTCACTAATTTTAACTCTTAATGCGACACAAAACATATAAATATTTATAGTTTTTTGCTATGACAAAAATTCCTATTTTTTACAATCTGTTTGACTCATATATTCCTTTTTCTAGACCAATTTTACAGATTTTAAATAGCAGAAAGCATTTCTGATAGAATGTTTGAAAATTTAGATCACGAAGTACTTCAGAAAATTTATATAAATAAGCATACAGTACATACTGACATAGCTTTATCGACTCCGCTTGACAGGATAAGAAAATTATATGGTAGAAATTACGAAATGAATAACAAACTGTTCAACCCTTCTCACGAAGTTAAATATTTCGATTTTTTATCAAGATTTATTATATATCACTTAAAACTAGGATTCCCGCCCGGATTTTTTTTTTAAACAACTTAAGCGACGAAATCCAAATTGCAAATCGAAATTATATATAAAAAGTAATAATAAAGATTATTTTAAACATTAACTAAGAAAGTTCATAATACTAAGGAGAATGACCCAATAAGTTCAATAAGACAAAAATATTATATATCTCTGAGTAGTAAGGTACCAATACTTTCTATCATATCCCATGCTTTTTCTCATAACAAAAAAGAAATTTTTTTTTCAGAAAACGCACACCTACACTTGGCGTAGGTGTGCTTTAACTAAATCTGGTTCAATTTCATTTTATGAATCCGTTTATATGTATGTATAATGTTTTGGTTCAAGTATTGAATTCAACACTTGTTCGTGTACAATATAAGTGTAAAGAGAAACAAAAACATAAGTGTTCATTGTCTGTATCTGTTTTCTTAGAAGGGCGTAGGTTATTGTAGGCTTGTTACAGAGCAAGTTGGTAGTTTGTTGTTATATAACATGAACCGGAAATGAAACCTCTTAAGCTGTTTTTCTTTCTTCAAATGTTTCGAAGTCATGTGTAAAGTTAGTGAAAAACAATGAAGAGGGCAACTTTTATTGTTAAAATGTGAATTTAAAAAGAAAGAGAAGAGAAAACAATTGTCTGCCACTTTCACAAATACTTGAACTCAGGTTCAAACTAATGGCTTAAAAGATTTTATTTAATACCAATATATATAACTAATACAAAAAAAAAAATATATAAAATTATAGTTATATAAAAATAGTTATATAAAATATTATTTCACTTATTTTTTTTTTTAATTTTTATTAATATTTATTCTACAACTTACATCATGTTCATCGCTATATTTAATTTAATGTAGACATTACAACAAGTCATAATAGAAAATTGACATTCATGCACTTTTATGTCATATCATACTTAACTCTCTAGTAGTCTGAAGTATGTATTATACTTATGTACAAATATACGTATAGAAGTACATCGGATCTAGTCATTATAAAGTAATTGTAATTGTTATAATGACACAAAAACCATGTTGAATTACATACACATGATTCGTGTGTAGTATAATGTATACAGTGCTTCTGATGTGTATAAGAGCAGTAAACAAAAATTCTGCAGATAATTATATTATGTTTCCTTTTAATAACGAATTATTCAATATTATTAGTAAAAAGAAGCATATCATCAAAAATGCTTCTGTTATAAATGATTAGACCAAAAAAATATTTGCAAATACTTTTAGTGTACTTACATTTATTATTTCGTATATTTGATGCATACATGTTGTTTGGCAGGCAGCAACTACAAAACAAAATGAAAAACTAAATTAGTAATGTTATCTTAATTATTGATCATTATAACATGTCAAACAAGTGGAAACAACTACAACAACAAAACTGAAACTTTGCCACACAAAGGTGTACGAAAAGTGAAGCAGTACATTGGAATGTGTGTCAAATTTTATTTTACTTAAATTGCATATTACATATTTTGTAATTATTACAAAATATGAAAGTTTAACAACATAATTTATACATCTCATAAATCTACAGTAGTTATCTTTCCAAAGTATGTAATCAATTTCTCATTTTGTTATATGGCAAAAATCGTTGCATACCGATTTTGACAACACAACTATGCGTATGATTGATATGTTAAATAGTTAAACACGTATACGTCCTGTTTGACTAAATTTACTTTTAAGAATGGGCCGTTTTTTTTAAATTTGAATGAGATATTTAGGATTCGAACTTAATTATGTAAAATTTTAGGAAAATTACAATATTCTTTAGTTTTAATATAATAAAATAAGTTAGTTAGTTAGTTAGTTAGTTAGTTTTTGACAACACAACTATGCGTATGATTGATATGTTAAATAGTTAAACACGTATACGTCCTGTTTGACTAAATTTACTTTTAAGAATGGGCCGTTTTTTTTTAAATTTGAATGAGATATTTAGGATTCGAACTTAATTATGTAAAATTTTAGGAAAATTACAATATTCTTTAGTTTTAATATAATAAAATAAGTTAGTTAGTTAGTTAGTTAGTTAGTTAGTTAGTTAGTTAGTTAGTTAGTTAGTTAGTTAGTTAGTTAGTTAGTTAGTTAGTAGTTAGTTAGTTAGTTAGTTAGTTAGTTAGTTAGTTAGTAGTTAGTTAGTTAGTTAGTTAGTAGTTAGTTAGTTAGTTAGTTAGTTAGTTAGTTAGTTAGTTAGTTAGTTAGTTAGTTAGTTAGTTAGTTAGTTAGTTAGTTAGTTAGTAGTTAGTTAGTTAGTTAGTTAGTTAGTTAGTTAGTTAGTTAGTTAGTTAGTTAGTTAGTTAGTAGTTAGTTAGTTAGTTAGTTAGTTAGTTAGTTAGTTAGTAGTTAGTTAGTTAGTTAGTTAGTAGTTAGTTAGTTAGTTAGTTAGTTAGTTAGTTAGTTAGTTAGTTAGTTAGTTAGTTAGTTAGTTAGTTAGTTAGTTAGTTAGTTAGTTAGTTAGTTAGTTAGTTAGTTAGTTAGTTAGTTAGTTAGTTAGTTAGTTAGTTAGTTAGTTAGTTAGTTAGTTAGTTAGTTAGTTAGTTAGTTAGTTAGTTAGTTAGTTAGTTAGTTAGTTAGTTAGTAGTTAGTTAGTTAGTTAGTTAGTTAGTAGTTAGTTAGTTAGTTAGTTAGTTAGTTAGTTAGTTAGTTAGTTAGTTAGTTAGTTAGTTAGTTAGTTAGTTAGTTAGTTAGTTAGTTAGTTAGTTAGTTAGTAGTTAGTTAGTTAGTTAGTTAGTTAGTTAGTTAGTTAGTTAGTTAGTTAGTTAGTTAGTTAGTTAGTTAGTTAGTTAGTTAGTTAGTTAGTTAGTTAGTTAGTTAGTTAGTTAGTTAGTTAGTTAGTTAGTTAGTTAGTTAGTTAGTTAGTTAGTTAGTTAGTTAGTTAGTTAGTTAGTTAGTTAGTTAGTTAGTTAGTTAGTTAGTTAGTTAGTTAGTTAGTTAGTTAGTTAGTTAGTTAGTTAGTTAGTTAGTTAGTTAGTTAGTTAGTTAGTTAGTTAGTTAGTTAGTTAGTTAGTTAGTTAGTTAGTAGTTAGTTAGTTAGTTAGTTAGTTAGTTAGTTAGTTAGTTAGTTAGTTAGTTAGTTAGTTAGTTAGTTAGTTAGTTAGTTAGTTAGTTAGTTAGTTAGTTAGTTAGTAGTTAGTTAGTAGTTAGTTAGTTAGTAGTTAGTTAGTTAGTTAGTTAGTTAGTTAGTTAGTTAGTTAGTTAGTTAGTTAGTTAGTTAGTTAGTTAGTTAGTTAGTAGTTAGTTAGTTAGTTAGTTAGTTAGTTAGTTAGTTAGTTAGTTAGTTAGTTAGTTAGTTAGTTAGTTAGTTAGTTAGTAGTTAGTTAGTTAGTTAGTTAGTTAGTAGTTAGTTAGTTAGTTAGTTAGTTAGTAGTTAGTTAGTTAGTTAGTTAGTTAGTTAGTTAGTTAGTTAGTTAGTTAGTTAGTTAGTTAGTTAGTTAGTTAGTTAGTTAGTTAGTAGTTAGTTAGTTAGTTAGTTAGTTAGTTAGTTAGTTAGTTAGTTAGTTAGTTAGTATTTACCTGTATTTACATTCACAAACAAATACATTAAATTTAAATACAACTCTCTCGTTTTTTTTCATTCATTCCCAATATCTAATCAATATTAAAATGTCTGTGTCCCAAAAACGAACAAATGAAATGACTAAAAGTCAATGTCATAATATTTTAACTAAATTGATTTAAAATATTAAATAGACTGGTCACAGAACAAGTGTCTAAACAAATGTATGTCATTTGGATTATACAAATTTTGATACTTTTACGTATACAATTTTCATGTCACAATTTTAACTAGATTAGGATAGAAAACATTTTCTGTGCACTGTTTTCAGAGATATGTTTGTGCATTTGATTGTACCTTATTATGTTGATTTATTCATATTCCGAAACATACAACAGTATGTATGTATATACACCAGGTTTATTATTGATACATTCAAATTAGGGTTTATTATAACAAACACGTGTCCTTATTGAAAAACAATTTTTAAAATTACAAGTACTATTTTTTGTAGAAACCTTGAATTGTATTACTATTTAATAATGTTCAAGAAAAATAAGTTATTTTAAAAAGAATTTTCTAATACCATTTTTGTGTGAGAATTTTATTTAAGTAAATTTAAGTTTATTAAGTTATAAAAGAATTCTTATTTATATGTCTTTATTATATGTTACTTAAAACTTTAATAAGTATTTAGCTTGAACTTGAGCCTTTAAAATAGTTTAATTTGATTTAAAAATCAATATATTAAATTTAATCCCTACGTACCTAGTACCTCTAATTAAAGCAACAACTTTAAGTTTACAATTTAATTTTGTTGAACACAAATTTATATTTCCGCTCTGATTCATCAGCACTTATTTAACACTATTAAAAATAATGTTGTAGAAAAGTTTAAATAAACTTTAACTTGACTCCAATATTTTTCTAACTTGTTCGCAAGTGATTTTTTTGTTTGCTTTTGTTATATTACATATGTTTATTCGTACAGGGTGGCATAAATGCTAAGGAACAACTTTTTGTGTATTTTGTATATGAAACTTGATGCTTCGTTTGTTCTACATCGAGTCTAAGGGATTGTCTATTTGTTCATCTGTCTGAAAACAATATAATCTTTCCGATTGGAAACTCTCTTAAAATCTCAGGTTGAATCTAGATCCAATGTTGATTCTGTTCCATAATTATGTGAACAATATTTTAAAGAATGAAATCTTTTCTCGATACATGTTTTTTTAGGTTATTTATTTCTAGTCACACACTTCACATGTGTACGTATATTTTTTATATTTTTTTCAAATGTCTCTTTAACAATAATAGAAAATAAAATATTTAAAAATAAAAAACTAGCGTTTACAGCATACAACATACACAACATGTCTTAAATATAAAACTCTAACATATATTTAACCTTCCCCACATATTTTATATTTTCGTAAAAATTTAACCTAAAAAAAGTTGCAACACTACTCAGCAAACAAAAACAAAAAAACAAGTAACCGAACAATTTTAAAACATACAAACTATTGTACGATCCGAAATGTTCGAACACTACTTCAACAACTTAACAAATAGAAAATAAAAATAAAATCTCAAAAAAATATTACAAATAAAAAATCGCAGTAACGAGAAGTAGAAAAGAACTCTAAATGCATTGACAATATACGAATATTGTATGATGTATAAAATGTATGCAGTAACAAAAGTAAAAATACAAATGAGAAAAAAACAAACTAAGTCCCTACGAGATTTGTTGCTAGCAATAAGGACGGGGTAAGCCAAGAAGGACAAGTTCTAGAATAAAAAGAAAAAAAGAAACTTTTCAATGTACTTGTCAATACATATTCGTGTTTTACACTATTTTCACTCACTTGTATGAAGCGAATAACAAACTAAAACAGTAAAGAACGAAAATACAACACAAGTATGTATTGGAGACAAGAAAAACATTGCAATAATCCTTAGAGAAAAGTCCTTATTTTTTTAAGGAAAAATAAAAACAATCACTTAGACTAGTACATAGATATATGTATGTATGTAAGTATAAGCAACGATATGTACTTAAATTTAAAAAAAAGAAGAAAAAATGAAACGGAACCAAAAAAATATATGTATGTTAAACAAACTTTGATTTTTTTAAAATAAATTTTACCTCAGTAGACGTTAAAAAAAGACAATATTTTCTTAGAAATTATATAACAAATTATAATTTTAATCAAAAAAATGTTTAATCAGCAATAAAAAACAGACATTCTGAAAAAAGTTTACATTTTATTGAAGATCATTTTGAAATATTATTTTACAAATTAGAGCAAACTTTTATTAAAGTTTATACAAATTTTATTTATATAGAAATGTTTTTAATAAAATTTTAAAATTTCTCAAATAATCCTCTATTGATCATTTTAAAAGCGCTTTAAGACTTCGTTTCAATTCTACACTAATTGCAAAACTAATATACTTATGAGAAAAACTTTAAATAGAAAAACATGTTAAACTTAAGTAATTTTCAAGTGATTGCTGCTAAACTGCTAGGAATTGAATCTAACGAGAAAAAAAAAATGTTTTCTAAAAATAAAAAAGAATATAACAAGAATAAGAAGTATAAAAACAAGAAAAACTAAGAAAATTGTTCGAATAATAAAGTTAAAATGTTAAACTATTTTTCTTGTCTATTGCTTACAAAACAACTAACTCCAATTTATATTGTTGTTGTTATTCTACATTCAATACAAATGCATACAAATAATAAAAAAAAATTAACTGCTAGGAGAAAGAACGAATGCAACGGTTAGATGGTTGGTTGATTCGTTAAGAGGTACGAAAAGATAAGTTCGGACAGACAGTTCTACAGAGGTATATTCAGACAATTGAAGCGTAAACCTATAACGTGACAGAAACACATGTGTTTCCATTTGAAACAATAAAGTAAGAAAACAAACACAAACAATATACTTACTCTAAGAAAGCTACTACAGAAAGGTTAGAAATTATAGCAGTTATTTATATAAACCAGTATCTTTTGGAATAAACTTTTATTTTAAAGCTATATTCTCTCATTTTATTGTTGGCAAGACTGCATTTTCATACAGGTTCAATAAAGTTAAAAGTGGGTATCAGATCTGTATCTTATACATACACACAAAAAATTTGTTTTAAATGTAATTTTTCTGCTAAAACAATAAAAAATATATTGCGATTATATGAAAATTCTTTAAACAATGCATTTAATCTCTCTCTTGAAATCTTTTTAGGTTGTTCTTAAAATTAAAGTAATTATTTTGTGTTTATATAAATAATATAAAAAATAAAATATCTTAGTATATACATGTATTGAGGTAATTAAATTATATTAGAGGTTGCTGTGGGTTACTCAAAACAAAAGCACAACAATAAAGTCAGTTAGTTAAATGGCTAAAGGAATAATAACCAAAATAAAAATACAGTGGATTATAAAAATTGTGTGCCATTAAAATTTAAATATTTGTTTTTGCAACATTTTGAGAAAAATATACATATTAAAGTAGGGGTTGGAGGGAAATTAATATATCTTATGGATAAACAAACGTGAATGTAAAAATCAATAATATGGTCGTATCAACAAATTTCGAACCCACCATCAAAAAAGATGAGATGTCTGTCTGTTGAAAGCACGAAAGAGGACACACGGGAGTATCCAAAGTGTTTGCACAGATATTCTCTATAGATAAGGTTTGAACAATATCAGTCCACGATTTCACTTAGCCCCCATACAAGTGGCCCCCGGAACACAGTTTAAAGAAACATAAATTAGTTAATTACCTTGCACAGCTTATTTTTATGCATCAAAAAATTATACTGAGATGTATAGCGAACATTGGATTATAATTGACTTTACCCCCCATATAAGGTCCGCTTTAAAAATGATTCTAACGTTCATAATCGACTTAGTAATAGCATTATAGTGACGGAATTCGACACAAACAAGTTTTGTAAGAACAAAAATTTTATAAGGATCGGTTCATACTTGACCCTACTTCCTAGAACAAAACTCGCTTCCAAATTTGGATTAGAATCAGTTCATTATTAATGTTAATGTAGTCCTATCACCCGAAATTCTTCCAAAATGCATTTTTAAAACTTACAGAATTTTATATTTGGGACTCAAGTAGTCAGAAGAACTAAAAGATGGAAATGTGGAAAATTGGTGGTTGATACGACCTTTTTATTTCCATATTCAGAATCAGCACACCAAATAATACTAGAATTAGTGAAAATTATTTAAAAAGTTTTTTCATCGTTGGCCTGTGTAATTTCCCTAAAATTATGCTTTATAAAATTCTTATTAATTTTGTCTTGTCCTGTTCTTTGGCTATTGACTATACAACAGTACATGGAAACAACAAAACCAAAGTTATTTATCAAGACAAATAAATAATTTTTGGAAGATAAAATAGTCTCACTTGATTGGTGTCACTTAAGTATTAAAGAAAAATCAAGCAGGGATTCGGGAAACGTTATAAAATTCTTTATTTATTAAAATGTGGGTTTGGCTGCTAATGCTACTGAGGTTTTTTACAAAACTGTAATGGCGCTTTGATTGATTGACAGGTCGTCATTAATTGACACCTGTCAATCTCGCAAAGCATCATTCACAGTATTTTGAATGACCTCAATCGTAGCAAGGCGGAGGGTCATATCGATGTCTAGACAATCATCGTGCGGGTCTCAACAAAGGGGGAATCTAAAGTGGTGAATTTTTCGCAATTATTCTTCAAATATCGGAAATGGACCCTATATATTCTTTGAACATAGGTTATTAGGATTGTATTAATAACGTTCATATAAAACGATATTAATAAAACGTTAGGATGGTTGTCGTATAAGAGCCTTTTATAGAGTCGCTCGAATCACTTATGATTTTAGAACAAAAATTTTTTTAAAATTGTATGACTAAACCCTATTTTTACAATGGCATTTATATAAGGACAAGATAAAATTCCAAAGCGATGTTACTGTCTTAGAATCTAAATCTAGAATATAAAATATACTTTCGATGTGTTAGAAAATGTCAAAATCAATATATTTTCCCATTTGTTGATGGGAACAAATTAAATTTAATCCATGATTTACTGACGAACATTTTTGGATTGCACTGTACTTTGGCGTGATTTTCAAACGCACGCACAGAAAATACAAAGTTCTAAGAAAAATCTAATTTATATTTTGTTATATACATACATACATCATTTTTCCTTTTTATTACTTTTGAAGAGTCATACAAAGGTTTATATTTATATATTAGACTTGGTTTGTAAAATCTTAAAATATATATTCTTATAATGTGAAATTAATAGAAATATCTTAATAAAACAAAAATTTTTTGATTAAATTTAAGAAAGTAAAGGGAAGGTCCTTAATTTTAACAATTAATTTTATAGAAATTCTTACAATTTATTAAAAACATATTAGAAAATCAGATTTCAAACATTTTAAAAAATCAATTTCTTAATTGAAATAAAACTTTATAATATTTTGAATTTTACTATTTAGTTAAAAGTCATATCTTTTTTAAAATGCAAAATAATATACTAAAACTTTGAGAGTGTATGTGTGTATTTTTGTTCAATAAAAGTTTTATTTGAGTGGAAATTAATAAGTATTTCTACAATTTGTCACAGTTTGCAATAATATCTAGTCAATTTGTAGTAATTGATTTTTGCAACATGATAATTTTTTGCAACTGATGGCAAAAATAAATAAAAGTTTAAGAAGTTAAAAAAAAGAAAAACATAAAATATAAAACTCAAAACAAATTTAAAACTAAGTAAGTAATAAAATTAATTATTAAATGAAGTTTTAATTGAAGTTTATTGCAAAAAAAATATAATGAAGTTTACAACCAAATAATAAATATATCTTAAAAATTAAATTTGTTAAACTTGAATTTAATATTCTAGTTAATCTACTATCTTAAAATAGAAGTTGGCAAAATGTTTAAAAATTTCTTAAGGAAATCCTTAAATACTATAAGTAATCAAAATCTACTTTGACTTTTCAAAAGAATTTCCGTTAGTTTCTATTTATTTATTTATTTATTTATTTTCTAGTTTAAGTACTACTGGTTTTTGTTGAGAGAATTTTAGTCAACAAACTAAATAAAAAATAACTTTAGAAACTTTAAAATAAAATCTAAGGAAATAATACTAAGAAATTTCAACAATAATATACAAACAACTTTTGTGCAAAAAAGAAATGGACAATTTTTAGTTTGTGCCCACAATAAAAAAAACATTAAATAGGGAAAAAGGACAGGAAGAAATACTTAAATAAATAATTTATTTAGTTTGTTTAAAGTTTAGATAAACTGTGTGGAAAATATATAAATATTCTAAAAGAGATTTCAACTCAATTTGAAGGCTTTTAAATAGAATCATAATTAAGGTATTTTTTTCTTATTTGCTATGGCTGTTACCGAAATTGTTAAAAGATACTAAATAACATTTTTGGTGTAAAATGTATTCTTTGAGCTTAACAAACTGAACATTATTTTTCCTCAAAAATATAGACTGATTGGTGTAGTTACTTTTGCCGCAGTTTTTAGCATTTTAAAAAATACACAAATTTCTGTTTCTCCTGATGGAACAAATTCTTTGCACTTGGATTATTTACTGTTGCTTTGGTGATTATTTCGTTTCGTTGCCAAAGTGAATAAAGAAAAATAAAAACAGCAACAAACTAAAAGTATGAGGTCTTAGAAAGCAACACAAAAAAAAGAGCAAAACTCTTTCAACTTTAACATGAGGAAAATAATGGAGTACAGTGCATTGATGTTGCATTGCAAATGGAGAAAAAAAGGAAAAATAAAATTCTGTTATAATTTATTTTATTTTACAACACAATACCTTTTAACAAAGCAAATGCATACTAAAGAACTTAAACTGAATTTTACTTAAACTAAAGGGAACAACTGGAAACAAAAAAATAATTTAGCTAAAAGTGCAAAATGTTTAGATTTACAGCAAAAGCTACAATGCATTAGAGATGCATTAGAGTTGTTTTTAGTTAGAATTTTAATATTTTTGAAAAAAAATAGATTTTTTGGTTTTAGATTATTTGTTTAAAAATTAAAACTTTTTAAATGATTTTAACTAATCCCACAATTTTTTGGTGTACAGATTCCGAATATGGAAATAAAAAAGTCGTATCACCCACAAATTTTTCACATTTTCACCTTTTAGTCCTTCTGACTGTATACTTGAGTTCCGAATATAAAATTCTGTAATTTCCGAGTACTGGCCGTCTCTGCGTCTAGACTAATACTTAGGTTAGGTTGATAGGAGTGGGCTGATACCCATATGATGTGAACCTTACCTCTGGGAGGGTATTCAGTTAAAGCTTTCTTACAATCCAATCTTACAAACCCCAGCCCCACTCTGTCCCCCAATTTAGAGCCATCCGTGTAACAACGAATTCCTACTGGTATTTGCTCTAATTTTCCGCTTGACCAAGATAGCGTTTCAAAATTTCCGACATATTCTGCGTCTGGTATACGATCAGGCACGTCCGATGATTGTGTATAATCTTCCAATGTGTCCAGTATACATTGATGACGTGTTCTATAACTGCTTTTGGTCAGTTCGCCTAAAGTGAAGAGCCATTCGGCTGTAAGCGCTGCTTCATATCTTAAATATGTTTCAATGGGTGGAATATCTAGCAACGTTTCCAGAGCCTTGGTTGAAGTAGTACACATGGCACCACTTATACCCAAGCAGCATGTACGCTGAACTCCCGTAGTAGTTTGATATTGCACTTTTTGTCTAAAGCAGTCCACCACATTATTGAAGCATGAGCTAGATTTGGTCCAATTACACTTTTATAAAGCCAATTTGTCATAGTAGGACTAAGACCGCATTTAATGCCTATAGTTCTCCTACATATCGCCCAGCACCGATGTGCCTTGTTGATCCTATCCTCTATGTGGTGTCTCCATTTTAATTTCTGGTCGAGAATTATACCTAAGTACTTAACTTTGTCTGTCGCCGGTATCTTCTTGTCCAGGAAGCAAGGTTCTGTATATGTAGAATTTTTTTTGTCTTTCTTGGATGTCTTAAGTCTAGAAAAAATATTTTAAAAAAATCTGGGACGTAAAATTTTTGAATTTAGAATAAAGAAAGATCCGTAGGTTTGTAGTTCAGGAATAAAATGTCAATAATTTTTTCAAATTATTTTTTTTTTTAATTAAAAAAAAATATATCTCAAAAATGACTAAAAATCGGGCCAAAAATAAAGAAATCTGGTAAAAAGTGGGTTAATGAAGACGTAAATTTTATATTATTGAATTTTTTTCTGAGTTGATTATTAGGTTTCCAAAACAGATGCAAGCAGCCAAAAATTAATTCTCATTTTGAAATATTTTTCCATCACTACTGAAGAAGGATGCTTAACAAAAAAACACTTTATCTCAAAATTTCGACGTATGGGAAAAAAAATAAAAATTGTTAATTAACCAAAAATATATGTTTCATTATCGTTCCAATGAGATATAAAACAAAGAAATCGGTTAAAAATTGTAAAAGTTATTACAAATTCCTCCGATCCTTTAGTGTAAAAAAACACTTATCTGAAAAATATTAAAAAAAAAAATGTTGGGTAATATTCTAATAAAACCATGCCATTACATTAAATAAATGTAATAAAACCGAAGAATGTTAACCCATAAACTGTGAAAATCAAACTCAAGCTAAGCAATATTGGGAAATTCTCTTGAAACCATAGTGTAATATTATTTTGTTTTCAACCGATTTAAATTAAACTTTGGAAAAATATATAACGAAATCCCGCATATGTGATGACATCGGAAAAATCGAAATTAACCCTTAAACGTAAATATATTTTTATAATTTTATAAAATGTAAGTAATATAAGAACAAAATATTCGATGCCGTTTTGCGACGAAATGGTGGATGTTAGAGAAAAACAGATATCAGATTCGGTTTCAGCAGCATAAACTACATTAAAATCAGTTAAATTTGTTTCATAAACCTTCATTTCGTTGGTCTGTGTAATTATTCTTTAATTATTTCTTATAAAATTTTTCATGTAATTTGTATTCTAAATAAATAAATAATAATTAAAATTTTCTTTTAAAAATTTTAACTTGTAAACCTAAATGGCTATGAACTATTAAAGAAAAAATCGTATAGAGAAATTACATTTGTCCCTTTTGTTTACATTTGTCCCTTAAACATTTATTATTCAGATAAAATCAATTTATTAATGTGTCTGAGTCTTTATTTAAACATAATTTTCATTTTGCTCAACCAATCTGCATTGATTAGAGTCATAAATAGCGTGAGTAGCAAAAAATAAAAACGCAGACAAAATCAGATGCCATCGTAGAAAATCAAGTCAAAACAAGTAAGAATTTATAGTCGGACATGGCCGAACATGTGATACCCTACACCAGTGATTATGTTAAAAATGTTGATTATTTTTTTAATAATAAAGTATTTAATATAATTTTTACTATAATTCAGAAATATTTTAACAAATTGTTGACAGAAAAGTAATTTTCTAACTGAGCGATTATATGGCGGTAGGCGGTTAATATGGTCCTATCCTTATAAATTTTGGTAGAGGGATTTACGTCTACATTAGTTATTTATGCTGAATATCATCATAATATTAGTGTTTATAAGTGAATTTTGACCATCAAGTCATTTTCCGAAGGGAAACTTTGTATAGGGGATAGGGTCAAATGAGGCCCGATCATTACGAAAATTAGCAGTATCATTAAGACTTTTATAAAACTATGTTTTGCTGATTTTTAAACTGATACAAGAACATTTAACATATTTATGAGCCCTATACGGGGGTATGGTTCTACGGGGGCTATGCGAAATAAAGGACCGATTTCAACCATTTTCAATAGGCCTTGGGTCATAAGAAGAATTTGTGCGAAATTTCATTAAATTATCTTGAAAATTTCCACCTGTAGAGTGCGAACAAGGTTTACATGGATACAGAGACGGACGGATGGACGTAGCAAATCGACTCAGATTCTGAGCCCATTGGTATACTTAAAGGTGAGTGTAGGACCAATATTTTTGGGTGTTACAAACATCAGTACAAACGCATAATACACTCCCCAATATAGTGGTGTAGGGTATAAATATGTATATATAAATCATGACGTAAAATGCTGGTGGTAGGTTACAAAATAAAATTTATAACTGAACATTATTCAAAGTCTAAAGATTAAAGACAGCAAAAAGTAAAAGAAAGACGTTGACAATGAAATTAAATGTTGAGTCTTAAATACAAGTAAGAATAGACTTTTAAGGGTGGTATAATTACTATTAATAGCAAAGCATTTAACGAAATTTTAATTGTTTTTATTAAATGTTGTATTAAAAGAATACAATAAACTAAAATAGTGAACTGATTAAAATAACGTTTTTAAAATTAGTTTAAATTAAATATAATATTATTATTATATTTTCAGGTTAGTTAAGCAATAACAATTTAAATTAAATATTAAAAGATAGTAATAGTTTTTTGAGTGAAGTAGTTTTTAATCGATGTATCGATCGACTCGCGTTGGTAAGGCGTTAAAAAATTTATAACTGTTGGTTGGAGTGGAATTTTATAAGGGCATTAGTTCTGACTATAAAACTTTAAAATCTTCCTATTAGGAAAACCGACATGGAAGGTTAAAAATACATTCTAATTTTAATTGAAATGTAAAAATGCTTGCAAAGAAGAGGACTATTGTAAAGTTATATAGCATTTATTCAAATTCTATTACTACCGATGCATAATCATTTGACTTTTGATTGTACAACCAAAGACAGATAAATGTGAAATCAACAAAATTGATGTCAAACAATTAAATAATAGTTGTGTTTTGTTGCTATCAATGAGTGTTAACGCTTAAAGTTAGCAACAAAATGAACATTACCTGACTTGGCATCACTCCACAGAAGAAATCTGCTAAATCTTGAAATTATTTACAATTTCTTGAAAAGGTTTTTTTATTTGGTAATTTTCTTTGATTTAAATTTTATTTTAAAATATTTTTTTATTGTTTGACATAAACACATTAATATTTGTATTTTTATTTTTGAATTGGTAGCACTTTTATCGACGTTGAAATTAACTTGTATAATTTTACACGTTAACTCCTAACGTTTATAAATTTTAAATTTATATGAAATTGCCTTTGAACGTTAGCAACAAAACACAACTAATGTTTCGTTACTTTACTATTTATAGTAAATTTTATGAATTTCGAATAGCCTTTTTATTTTTAATCCTCTTTTTTTTCGATTTTGTTCACAACAAATTTGAAAATATAATTTTGTGGTTTTTAAAAATAATACAATACCTATTTAGAAAGCACATCAATAGCCGTTAACAATTAAAACAACTATAAAAACATCAATTAAAATTTGAATGAATTTAATGGTGATGCAATATTTAGGATTTTTGGCATAAATATTAAAATATTTAAATTTAAATAAGAAGTAAGAACGTTATATTTGGCTAATAAAAACCATCCACCATAGAACGTGCCATAAATGGCTCAAGGGATAGGATGCATTGATCTCTTTGTTTTTTTTACTGCCATGGTTTACTAATTTATTAGATCCATACAGAATTTTGTTATCATATATCCATATTTACATATATGAACATGGGTTCCATAAGAACTAATCAGTTTTTAAAACAAATAATTTTTGTCGAAATTTGTATTTTCTGAAGGGTTCCTTATATGGCTTGGCCATTGAGAAATTAGTTCAACAGATTTTAATTTCTTATAAAATTTCAAATTTTATTGCACATTGGGGCAGAAAGTATATTTTTTGGAAATAAATCTGGCATTTCTAAATGGCGTAGCCAAGGATTATTCGACTTTAAGTTATGAAAATGGATGCCACAAATGCTTCAGGAGCGGCATTATGGGGACTCAAAATAGGGTATCTTCGTCATGTAAAAAAGCGTGCCATTTTTCAATGGTAATATGCTATTTACCTCTTATAATTTCTAAGTTATAGGCATTTGAAAATTGATATTTGAAAAATTTTCCATACATTGGTCCACTCTTTTCTATATATGTCAAAGAGTTGGACTACTTGTTATACTTTGTTTTTAACATTTCTCAATAAATTCCCAGCAAAAAGTAATCAGTAAAAAAGTAGCTTTTCACTATTTCTTCATTAGCTTTTAACTCATTTTTTTAACACGGTGATGACATTAGAGGCAAGTACTTACAACGCTCGCTTACAAATCGTTTTCAAAATAAGTACTTACAAATAACGAGTTTGTTGTTTTGTTTTAAAAACAAACAAACATAAACACATTAATATTTGTATTTTTATTTTTGAATTGGTAGCACTTTTATCAACGTTAAAATTAACTTGTATAATTTTACACGTTAACTCCTAACGTTTATAAATTTTAAACTTATATGAAATTGCCTTTGAACGTTAGCAACAAAACACAACTAATATTAAAGGAAAGGATAACACTTATAATTTATAGGGTATATAAAATTCGCTCAATAAAGGAAAATTGTGCATAATATATTAAACTAGGAAATAAACCAAAGAAGAAAACAACGAGTAAGATTTTAACAACAGCAAAAAATATTGTCGTAAATCTTTTTTAAAACAAGTTTACCTGGCTTAAAAAAAAGGCAACAAACAACCACAACAACCAATGACAAGAGTAAAACAAAACAAAAGAACAAATTTTAAACTTACGCATAATAAATTATTTAAAATTTGTATAGCATCCAACAACAAGAAGGATCTTTTTTAAACTTGGCAATTGGGAAGATATACAAAATCTTATAATTTTTATGGTTGACACTTTAAAATTTAAAGACAAGGTTTTTATATTTTTAAAGTATTTTTACTTTGAATTTGTTATTTTTTTACAATATAAAGTATACATACATATTGTATATTAAAAAAAAATAAAGCCATAAAAAAGCTTTGACATTTTTGAGATTTAACACTTTTACCTGTGAATTACTTGAGAATTTTAAATTATTGTTCAGATTCATATTTGGATTTTGATTTTTTGTTTTATTATTTCTGTTTCTTTGTAGTTTTTACTTTCTCGATTTTAAAATGGCTTTTGGTGAATTTTTGTTCTTGTTTCTCTAGGTGTGAATCCTTTTTTAAGTTTTGTTATTTTATTTTTATATATTATTTTTTGCAGAAATGCTTTTAGGCTTTTAAGAAAGTAAGCTGAAGGAAAAAAAAGAATTATATGAAAAAAATATAGGTCAAAAGGTGTGTCACATATGTCAAGAGACTGTAAGACGTGCTAATGCTGTTGGCTTTGGCATCATCCAAAAATAAGATAAAAATATACGAAAAAAAATCAAAATCCGTATGCAAAGATAAGATGTTGTTGTAAAAATATATATCTTGTACTAGTACTTTAAGTTAAAAACATAAGTGTTTCTTAGTTTTTTTTTTATATCAACTAGTTTTCTGTTTTTAGAAATGACCTCAATTTTATTTCGTGAATACCTAATGAAAATAGAATACATTTGTTTTATGTGGATATGAATGATGTGTTTTAATAAGGTGAAGTAAATTAGACATACAAATGTATGTGTGTAATTCATATAATATATATAAATTCGTTTCAGAATTACTTTCTGTGTTTATCTATATATATAAAAATGAATGTGTGTTTGTTTGTATGTTTGAACGTTATAGACTACTAAACGGCTGAACCGATTTTATTCAAATTTTCACAGCGTATTCCTGTATGTCTGGTGTGAAATTCCAAGTGGGCGAGAAGCCACGCCCATATTAAGAAAATATTAAATCCGTATATTTTAGATAATATAACAGTTAGAGTACTCAAATTTTGCACGAATAACTTTAACATCCATCTAAACATTTTGGGTAATAAATTGGCGGACTACCCATGAGGGGAGCGGAAAATTCATACATCTGAGAAACTGTTAGAGATAGAATCTTCAAATTTTACAGGAACTTTAAAATTCATGTGAACATTTAGAGCATAACGGGCGGATTTTCAATGGGTGGCTTGGCACAACATATTAGAGCTAGAATCTTCAAATTTTACTTGAACATTTGGAGGAAAAAAAAAAGCGGACCCATATGAATCAAATAAAAAAATTGTTCTATCTGAGAAACTATTAGAGATAGAATCTTCAAATTTTACATGAAGAACTTTGAAATTCATGTAAACATTTAGAGCATAACGGGCGGACTTTCAATGGGGAACTTGGCAACTCCCATATGCATTAAATATAAAATTTCGTTTATCTGGGAAACTAATAGAACTTGATTTAAAAAATTTTGCACAAATTAGTTTAGTATTCATCTGAACATTTTGGACTTTCATGTGGGGAGCTTGAAGCCCTGAACATTTCGGACTTTCATGTGGGGAGCTTGAAGCCCCCACATGAATCAAATAGAAAAATTCGTACATCTGAGAAACTATTAGAGATAGAATCTTCAAATTTTACATGAAGAACTTTGAAATTCATGTGAACATTTAGAGCATAACGGGCGGACTTTCAATGGGTGGCTTGGCACAACATATATGAATTAAATACAAAAATTTCGTGCATCTTGGAAACTCTTATATTATTCAAATTTTTTTTAGATATATAGAAATTGGCGATAAATAGAAACTGGCGAACTTGCAATAATTTGCTTGACATCTCTCATATGTAACATATTATAAAACTGGATGGAAAACTATTGTAGTTAGAATCTTCAAAATCGTTAAGTGGGATTTTTATTTATACATATTCCTTTTAGGGTAGCAAAGCACACTAGGTATAGCTAGTTAATAATAAACTACAGATCACATTTTTGAAATATTTGGTGTTGTTAGTTTGTTGGGTCACTGTTCCATGGTTTATTACATTTAGTCGTAATACAAATATCATTTGGATGTTCATATTTATTATGAAATGTATCAGACGATTTACATGACAGAAATCTTACTAGAAATCAGCCGGCATTTCACCCCAGCCTTCTATATAATTTTAAATAAACAAATTTCATATAAACTCTAATATTTGTAATAAAATTACTGAGGATTGGCTCTAGACCTCCTCTAAGGTTTCGATAGATATTCATTCGTCTTTAATGAGATTCAATATATTTAAAGATATGTGTAGAGAGTTTTTAGAAAGGCGCTTAGAAATTAGAAATTGTGATTACATTGTAATAAGCGGCATTAAAATGAAAGTACTAGATACGATTTAACAATCTTTTATTTAAACTTAATCATAATCATCATCATCTGAAAATAATTTCTCTTACTTTCTTAACAGTTTTATGTACTGATACTCATATTTCACTGCCATCTTAAAAAAGGACTAATAAAATTAACAATAAATTAATTATGTACTTCAGATTAAATTAAAATGTTACAGCAACGGAACTGGAGAGAATTTGTAAAAGGATATGGATGGAAAAGTATTCCCAAAACCTTATACTTTCATATACACACATGCCCTTATAAAAACACTTCAGCAACAATTTGTTTAGTAAACAAACGACCAAAGAGAAAAAAATTAAAAATCAGTTTAGAACATTCCAACTGAAATAAGAACAGAAAAAAGTGGAGAAACAATTTATGAATAAATCATGTGTTTAGGGGCATACGATAAAAAAAATAACGCAAAAAACAATAGCAGCAGAAAAATGTGAATTAAAAAGTCCGAATAAAAAATACATACGAAATTTACAATAATAATAAAAAAAAAACTTTATACTCCTTTTTAACCTTTTCTGCAAAAAGAGAAGATGAATGTGATTGTATTTATGAGGGCGAAAACGATGAGCGTAATACAAACAAAACTGAATGTTATGAATAATAAATCCTTTCTTTTCCTTCTCTTTTTTTTTGTATTTTTATTATTTTTTTAAATTTTGATATATTCTTTTCACAAACACATACAAGCTGAAAAATGCAAGGCCGATTTTTTTGTTATAAAATAAAAATAAATATAACAATTATTTATAAATTAAAAAACTTTACAAATACTTTAAACAGTTGTATAGCAGCCTATGCTAGTTATTAATATTAAAAGGAATTTACTATTCAAAGTTTAAAAAATTTATTGAATGAAACAAATCAAATACATTTTGGGATTAAAGCTCAATTACTGCATGTTGCCGATCATATGATAGCCTAAATTATTGTTTTTTAAAAGGCGTAGAATGGCACTTGATCCAAAAAATGCCAATACTGCCAGATTTTTTTTCCTTTCTTATATTATTATAAGAAACTATTCAGCTTTGTTTGAGAGAGAAAATATGTGAACAAAAAAAAAACAATGGCGGTTTTTTGTGAAGAATATGAAATACATTTATAATTCATATTCTTTTAATTGCCGCTATATTTTTTGAACTACAAAAACTTTATTAGTCTTATCGCTTGTAACAAACGAATTGACTGGTTCCACGGAGTTCGCAATAAACGAGTTTGACTGTAATTCTGTTTACCAATCTTATTCATTCTATTATACAAATCGCTATCTATGTTTGATTGCTTATTAAAGTAGCTCACAGAGCGAAGTAGTGCCTAAAGGATTCTCAACAAGGTTGGCTATTAGGCAAGGTTGGTTGCTAGAGCAGGGCATTCGCAGAGAAGATAGAATACCGTTTCTTCAATTTTCCCTATCTTAGCAACAGCGACGGTATTCATTGAAGGAGAGCACAAGCCTACTTGCATGTCTGCCTAGCATCGAGAGTCCGGTTATTGCTGCCAGCAACCTCGATCCAGCATATTTCGTGTTATAAGTCGTGCGTTTTTCATTGAATGAATGTCATACTAATTTGTCCCCTCTACGTGTGTTTAGATTCTTCCGTCTTTTTTCAGCCTTTTAAAGGCTTTCTTTAACCGGGCTCCTACTGAAACGGCGTTGTAGATATGCAAAAGAGATCTCTTTCTGGTTAGCTCATCTTCCTGTTCATTTCCATAGTAGATCTTGAGCGCGGGACCCAAACTAGGGCAATGTCAGACAGAAGAGCTTGGCTACCGGCAAAAATTCCTATATATCGAGATCTATATTCTTTCCATAAAGTATTCTCAGTCAGTAGGGGTGCCCAAAGTTATAGATTTTCTTTAAATGGGTCTTATTTTCTTCTTATTAGTTATGTCCAAACTTTAAAATGTTTATATTTGAAAATTTTTTTAATTTTATCCTTTTTAAGGCTAAATAAGAAAAAAGAAAAAAAGGCTAGAAAAAGCCATAAGCTAGAACATTCGAGGCTAAATGAAAAATAAAAAGCCTTTTGAACCATTTTCAAGTATTTGTTCTTAAATCCAAAGAAACATACTTATGAGCCAAATTTCGTAAAAATATTTTGAAAATTGGGATCAATACGATGCTTGACGTAAGGCATAATATAACGAAAGTTCTCACTGTCAAAAAATCTAAATTATGCTGAGTGTTATTAAGTAGAGTCTCTCCTAAAGAAACGCCTCTAATATTTTGAAAGGATTAAATAGACCTTATGCCACCCACACCTGTTGCGCCAATTCTGCTTTGTCCACATCGTTAATTACTTCTAATATTCCAGAACTTTCATGGTGAGATAAAACAATGTCAATGAAGATCATCGAATATGGTGTGGACAACTACAATCAAGTATACTTATAATCTCAGCTAATCCAGATGATTTTTCTCACTCATTATTCAAAACAGCCTATTTAGTATGTTATACAAAAAAGTGCTAATTTTATTAAAATTTACTGTAAACTGATAAATAATAGTTAATTTATATGCACATTTTTTTAAATAATTGATTTTTAATGACACAAAATTTGACAAAAAAATAATACAAATATTTATTTGGCTGAAACAAAAGAAATTCGTTCGATTAAATGTTGAAGGTAAATAATATAAAGAATTTAAAACAAAATTTGGGTCAAATAATTATATTTATTCTTTCAAGTTTTCACATTTTTATGTTTTCTTTATCGCCGTTGCTTTATTCAATATAAATATAATTTAATGAATAAAAATTGTATTATAAAAAATTTAAGCGTAAATATTCTCAACCAGTCATTCTTTCACTATCAAAAGCAATAATTTATTAAAGTCTGCAAAATACATACATTTTTGTATACGTACATATAAAAAATATATATGTATATATGTAATTCTTTATTTTTTACTGATGTTCAGTGCTTTTTTAGCTGAAAAAAAGTAGAATATTGTACAACAATTGAAATAATATTCTCAACCCAAATAAACTGTAACAATTTCATACACACATACAGTGCACCACCCCTTTAAGTATGCAAAAGAAAAGAAACAGACAAAAAAGGCACAAGAATATTTATTTAATCGTAACAATTTTTTAACAGTTACAATCTTATAACACAGAAAAAAAAAACATACAAAAACTGGGTGGAAACTAAACGGGACAGACAATTTTACTGGAAAAATAAAACAAGAATTGTTAAGAAATAAAACTGTGCTGTTTGTTAGATATTAAGAGGGTGTGAGTGAGTGCCAAGTGGTGCTACTTGCTTTTGCCTCTACTGTAGTGTGCAGGCAGAACTGTAGTAGCAAATAATTCATGAAGAAAGAATTGTTCGCAAAAATTTCTTGGCGTATCTGAATGTGACACAAATAAATTTGTTGCCCTGTCGTTGGTAGTGCTGTTTTATTTTTTATTTTACTTTTCGGTTATTTGCCAGCCAAAGCCAATTTTCCTTTTTGTAAATTCAAATTTTCCTTGTTTTTCTTTTCTTTACAATAAAAAAAAAATTACCAACAAAATAAAATTATATAAGAAAAGAAGGCTCACGGAAACACAAACCATTTTGCGATAAAAAAGAACTTAGAAAGTAAAAAAAAAAATTAAAGGGAACTTTGCTTTTTTTATTGGTATGCAAATTTATTGTATCCCTTAACAATTTTTAAATGGCTGATAATTGTTTTATTGTGTTTTAGATTTTATTTTATTTATTTTTTATCATGTTCATGTTTATTATTTTGTTTTTTTCTTGGGGAGTTAAAAAAAAAACAAGCGAAAAATTTAATAAATATTAAGACAGAAGAGTGTTTAAGATGTGTAAAGTGTGTAACAATGTTACAGTAAATTGAACAATTTGATTTGTTAAAAGAATGTTTATTAAATATTTAAAATATTATTTATAAGTATGTTTTTAGTTGCATTAAAAAAAGAAATATAAGAAATAAGGGAAAATTTAAACAAAAATCGCTGTGATTTTGATGTTAATTTGCTTATTAAATATTAAAAAATATATACATATATACATTATCTAATTAATATTTAAAGCTCACTTAAAAATTAGCCTTTTATTTTATGCCCCCAATAGCAGTCTATGTTTTATAAAAAATAATACTTTTACTATGAACAAAAGCACTTCATGAGAGCCCTTGCATATTTTTTATACCCTACACCACTTTAGTGTGGAGGGTATATTGGGTTTGTGCTGATGTTTGTAACGCACAATAATATTGGTCCTATACCCACCAATCGGCTCAGAATCATTTTCTGAGTCGATTTAGCTATGTCCGTCCGTCTGTCCGTCCGTCCATGTAAACCTTGTAATCAAACTACGGGTCGCAATTTTGAAGATAATTCAATGAAATTTGGCACATGATCTTTTATGGTATCGTCAACGAAGCCTATTGAAAATGTTTAACATCGGCCCATTATTTCACCTAGCCCCCATACAACTGAACCCCCGAATAGGGCTTTTAAACTTTGTAATCAAACTACAGGTCGCAATTTTAAAGATAATTCAATGAAATTTGGTACATGATCTTTTATGGTACCGTAGATGAAGCCTGTTGAAAATGGTTTACATCGGTCCCTTATTTCACCTAGCCCCCATACAACTGAACCCGCCGAATAGGGCTTTTAAGTTCATAATTATGTTTAATATACTCATATCTCGACAAAAAGCTGCAAAAACCAAGTTGTATACAAGACTTGATGACCCTAACGAATTCCATAATAATAGGTTCTCATACGACCCTAGCCCCTATGAAAAGCCCCCATCAAAATTTCACATATGTGTCCACAATTGTATTCAACAATAAACGGCTTAAGTATGTATATCTAAGGCATGGTACAATTCAACTTAAATGCTTTATTATGGCAACTAAATCACATTATATTTTTGTCAAATGTGTAGGGTATTATATGGTCGGCCTCGCCCGACTATAATTTCTTACTTGTTTATTTTTATATTGGATTAATTACTCTGTTACTTAATTGCTTTCCAAATGAAAATGCAAATATTTACAAATTTTTCTTCTTCAGAAAAAAGAAATAATTTTATTCGAAATAAAACCACTTTCGCTTCTTTAGTTGGAATTATTAATACATAATTATTCTTGTTATACAGTGTTTATTTATAAAGAGTATTATTAGTCAATACAACCATGTCCGTCCGTCTGTCTTCTTAGTATTGTAAACATTGTATTGTAATCATGGTCTCAATTTTGAAAATTGAAATTCGAATTTTAATACATCGTTACCTATGGGTCAACTCTTGAAATCGGACAATGATTTTCCAAAGTCTCTAACAAACCCACATCCTATTGATGTCGATATTGTGATACAATTTCAAACATAAACGAATACATTCAACTCTAAATTTATATTGGTACAATACACAACCTTTCAAACTGAAAAACTCAACAGAAACAAGATATAAATAAATATAGAATTTTACACGTAAATAAAAATTACAACATTGTTGGCATTTAACCAAATAAAAAAATGTTTGAGGAAAAAGTTACAAAAAAAAAAAAAAAAAAAAAAACAACTACCGGAAAATGTAAATTGTATGTGGTAAACAATAAATATTAGTTTTTTGTCTATTTGTATAAGTGTTATTTTAAATACTACAACCACAACTATAACAAACATAATCAACAACCAACAACACTAACGAACCAACAACAAACGACCAGAGTACACCAAATACTTACAACTAAATCCAACCAAACCAAACTCAGCAGCTCATCAGCAACTTTGACTATGAAAATAAAAACTCAACTCCCTGTAGTTAACTTGAAAAAAGTAACAAATATAAGTTTATATCTATTTTGATAACAAGAAGTATATAATGTTTAGCACAAGTAGAAAAGCAACAAAAATTAAGCCAACAAATAAAAAAAAAATACAAATTGTAAATAAGCCTTAAAGCCAAAAAATTAAACAATGAAAGTTTGAAAAGACAAAAATCATTGAAAGAAGTTGAATTGAAACACTGACCAATACCTAAATAAGGAAAAACAAGTCAGAATTTATTCCGTTTGTAACACAACAAAATATTGGTCAAAGACCCACAAAAGTATATATATATTCTGGGCCCTTATTAAATTCTAATACCATCTAGCCATGTTCGTCCATCTGTACGTCTGTCTGTCTATCTGTCTGTTGAAAACACGAGTCCGAACGAAAAGAGGAAGAGAGTTGAAATTTTCCACAAATATTTCTTATAGGTAAGGTTTGTTTGATATTGAAAATGGGCAATATGGGTCCACGTTTTCGGATAGCTCCCATTCAAGTGGACCCCCGAAAAACAGCTTTAACAGGCGTAAATGTTATAAAAGTACGAGTAGAGCAATGAAACTCGACATAAATATAAATAAGTTTCATATGAGCCAAAACCTCTCTACCAAAGGCTGGGTCCATAATTGACCTACACGTCATATAAGTTCACCTTCAGAAATTACTGGCCTAAAAAATATGAGTACAGCGATTAAATTCTACATATGTTGGTTTCTTATAAGACAACACCTCTCTACTGACTTTTATGAGAATGGGTCCATAATTGAACATACCCCCCCTTCAGAAAATAACTTTAACGCCCATTACTTGCTTAAAAATGCGAGAATTCCAATGAATTTCTACATGAACAAACTCTGAGTGGAAGAAAACCGCTCTTTAAATTTTGTTAGGATCACTTCATAATTGACCGTACCCCCCATATAAGGTCCCCTTCAGGATATAACTTCAACGCTCATTAATATGAGTAAAGCAATGAAATTGGACATACATAAGTTTTATACGAGCCAAAATCTCTCTAACAAATTTATTGTGGACCGGTCCATAATTGACCCCCATATAAGACCCCCTTCAGAAAATTACTTTAACGATCATTGCTGGCTTAAAAATAAGTGTACAGTTATGAAATTCTACATTAGAACGTAAATCTTCCAACGAATTGTATGCGGAGTGTGTCGGTAACTCACCCTACCGCCCTATATAAGACACACCTAACCACCCCCCCCCCCCCCTGAGAAAATTACTTTAACGCTAATTACTGGCTTTAAAAGCGAGTACAGCAATGTTATCCGATTTTAATGAGAATTGATATATAACTGACGCTAGCCTCAGAAAAGGATTTTGCTTATTAAAAATACGAGTATAGCGAATTTTACATAAACAAGTTCTATACAAAAACAAAATCTATGTAGAAAGTTCAGAAAATTACTCATACACTCACGGTTTAAATATTGAACAAACATTTTTTGTTTTTAAAAATTAATATTTGGAAGTTCAAAAGAGCTCCGTACATAATGGACTTAAGCCATATTCCAAATATCGCCCAGATATTTATAGGGCAGCATTCCTTTTACCGCATACGGTTTGATGGTGGGTATGTGAGATTCGGCACAGCCGAATATAACACTCTTACTTGTTTATCTTAATTTCGAAATATTTTAACAATGTGTTCACAAAAAAAGTGATTTTTTGAAAGAGGGGTAAATATCTATCTTTATAAAAATAACGTATTGCATTATTATATATATTGCATTATTATACTTATATCGATATTAATATAAACACCAGACAGAATTTCGGAATAAAGGGCTTTATAAAACGATTTAATGAAAAACCAAACTATATTTTATATTGAAAAAATTTTGATAAAATACCGTACTCCCTCATCTCGTAGTGTTTCAAATTTTGTATACATACATACATACATATGTATGTAAAACTATATAGAAAGGGTTTGTTATTTTTCTACGGAAATCTATCGTTGTGTTGTAATGAATATTTGTAAAATTTTCATGGAAACAAAACCACAAAGAAATATAGTTTAGATATTTGGGAGTGGAAGTGTTAGAAGACTACAACTTCGTTTGTCTTTGGCATTAGTTGTATTTGTGGAAAAAAATTTCGCCAACGGAAGTTGTAAAGCTGCCATTTTAGTAGAATTCCTGTTTGGTTTTTACTAATCCAAATATTCTGTTCACCTTAAAATAGTTAACAAATTTTAGTAGAAAATGAGGTCGTGTGTAGTGACTAATGCTATAATACTAAGTAGAAAGTAAAGCAATGAGTATTACATTACATATAATAAAATTCATTAAAATGCTACTTTAATTAAATTGAAATTATAAATGTATAGATAGAAGTAGAGTTAATAATTTTATTGAAAAAAAAACTATTATTTAAAGGCCTTAACAACTTTTAATCAGAAATTTTAAAAGAATTATTATTATCATATAATAAATATATTTAAAAAAGCAGAAAAAAACTTGAATAATGGAAATAAAAACATTGAATTGATTTAAGCCCTCAAAAATGATATATAATGGTTTTAAAGTGATTCATTAATTTATTCATTCATTGGTTGGCCATTTAAATTGTCATGACGACCTACAAGTGCAATTAAATATATATGTATAATAAAATAAAGATCTTTTCACTACATAAGCACTCTATAAAACCAACAAAAAAATGCCATGACTGACAAGGGGAACGAGAAAGGCGAATGATAGAAATGTGACTTATTTACCACCAGTGGCTGGCATGTCAATATGTTTTTGTTCATGTTTTGTGTTTTTATCTCTCTATCCATTTCATTGAATCTACCCAGCAAAGCTTCTTTACCACTTTAAATTAATGAACAGATATGAAAAAGGAAGAGCAGTAAAACAAGTAAAAATGTATTGACATTTCAACCACACATAAGAACGACATCAAATGCTGCCCACCAACGCCAGTATCCACAGCTAGCCAGCTGGCAGTCAACGCTGCATTCATCCCAGATATAACGATACCCATCATCAGCATTGTTCATAGTCCATTTGAATGGGAATTGTGGGAGAATATGCCATTTATGTATAAGAGTATTACAGTAGTAGCAGCAGTTTCATTGAAATGGAGACACGTTACAAATAACGCAAACAATTTCATTGCTTGTGGGCAAATACTTGTGGATAAGTTTAAGTGGTTTATAACAAGTACAAGTACACCAGCTATGGCACAAAAAAAAAGAAGCAATAAAAACAACAAAAATCATAATAACACCAAAAAAAAAGGTTGTTATGGATTTACTTGTTTAACCTACTAACCATTTGGCTAGTTGCTATCATTCCTACTACTAACTTGCTGCTTTTGTGTGATTTTTTTTATATTATATTTAAGCTGCAGGCATTATGATCAATTATGTGCGAACACTATTTATTGTCTTGGAGTATATAGTATTTCTACTGACTTTTTTTGTTTAGATTTTATTGCTTCTCTATTATCTCGTGTTATGTTTTCAGGGGGAATTCAATAGAAATTCCGTTAATAAGTCAAGTAATATACATAGGTATTCATAGAGTATTTTATAGATGTAAGAACACCGATTAAAAAAGTGGTCAATTTAAGTATGTATGTGTAGTAGGATGGTAATGATAAATGAAATCGTTTAAGTTATTGAAATGTTTAAGAAAAATTTACTTATTTTAATCAAATTTTTTCCAATATTCATAAAAATTCTGATATGAACGTATCTAAAAATTTTTATATTTTACTTAAGCATTTTGATTAGGTATGGCTAAACACATGGTTTTAAATTTTTTTTTTTTTTTTATTTAAAAAAGTAAAGTTTTTCCCTAAACGGAGTCATGGTTTCACATTTACCATTTTTATTCAAAACATCAGCATGTTCGTTTTAGATCAAGTGGCACAATAATTTCAAATTGGCAAATTCTCATAAATCTCATTGTCACCCTTTTGTGTAGTTAAGACATCATTTATTAGTAACAATGTAAGTATGTGTACTGGTTTAAAATAGTAATAATCATACGTCTAGGTGGACACATACATATGAGAAATTTCATGTCAATTGACCCAACTCAAAAAATCGATTTTGACGAAATTTGCACTAAGCTTAGTACTATTGGATAGTAGGTCTGACACAAATTTTTAGCTCTATCGGTCAAGAACTGCCGGACTTAGAGAGGGTCAAAGTTGGCCATTTTGTTCATACAGGGTTTTCGTCAAATAAGTGTAACTTTTCACCTATTGGTCCTAAAATATAGTAACCGCTACTTAAAAGATTTTAAAGAAATAACGCGCGATTTTAATTAATTAACACAACGTAATAGGATTTATTTTTTATTCGCATTTTAACTTTCACTTTCTTTGAATTTATTTGCATCCTTTTTTATTGAGTTCAAAAAATAAAAGTAAGTAAAATCCGAGAAAAACATCTGCAATGAAATAAAAGATATTTTACACTTTTTAAAACAAATATGTACATATGTATGTATGTATGTTTACGTACATACATAAATATTAAACTAATGTTAAAAAATAATAAAATAATATTTTACTACTTTTACTAAAACGAATGCCCGACATGATAATGTTGTTGATGATAAGAAGAGATAATTTATAATTTATGAACCCATTATGGACAAATACAATATAAGATCCAAATTTCCTGTTGCCAAAATATGCAACAAGCCAACAAAACAATGAAAATGAGAGGAAAAATACATAATAATGAAATAAAGCGATTGAAATCTTTTTAAAGCCATTTCCCGTTTACTTAACCACTCACCGATGATTTTGGTCTTTCGCTCACTGTCTCAACTACAAGCCACGATTACAACAGCCAGTGGTGAAGTAGCTTTTGTTGCTGCAGCGATTGTGAAAAAAATCCTCGTGCAATCCAGCAACTACTTTTAACTTGGTAAACTTAACCACAGTAATAAAAAGTTATGTAACCACAAACAATTTGTGGTATAGTCTTTATGTATATGTAAACCAGGGTCATAAAAATCCATAACAAACCAAAAATATACATGTATGTATATTTGTATTTTTATTTATATGTATGAAACACCAACAACAAATGCAGTTAAAGTAAAAATAACAATAATAATATTAACAGTTTGTGAAAAACAAGACAAACATACAGACAAACAGAAGGAAAAACAGACAATTGCGAGAATGATAGTAGCACTATGGGTCATATTTATGTATTAAATTTATTATCGTAAATTTATTAAAATTATTTAAATTTATTATCACAGCATTATAGATCCAGCCTGTAGTAGTGAGAAATCTCAGGATATCATTAAGCTTAGATCCAGATATCACACCAAGGTTAGATGTGAAGTAACTGCCAAAAAACTTTTTTTTTTAACCGATAGAGTAGGGCACTCGCAGAGAAGATGGAAGACCGTTTCTTCCTTTTCCCCATCTTTGCAATTGCGACAGTGTTCATTGAAGGGTAGCCCAAGCCGACTTACATCCAGTGTGCTGTTATTACTGCTTTCAATCTCGATACATCCCATCTACTTCGGTATATAAGAAGTCTTGTGCGTTTCTCATTGATGGAGAGCCCCAATATGTTGGCCTCTTTACATGTGTCATTCCACCTATTTGTGTTATTCCACCTATTTTCAGCCTTTTAAAAATATAATCTGAAGATACTTCTCTTAATAAAATCTAACGACCCCGTTCTGGCATGCTCCATAATAGTGCAAACAAGGGTAATGTCAGACAGGCGACCGGGCCTTGACATATTTTTCTTGCATTGTCTAACTAAAGTGGTAGTATATGAATTTAGTGAGAGAAGTGCCGCTTGACTATCGACAAAAATTCCTATGTTGCCTCGAATATCGAGGTCATGTAGTACCCTACAAGCTGACATTATTGCGAACATTTCAGCCTGCAAGACACAAAATTTGTTGGGAAGACGGTGAGCTTCTTCACAGAAGACACCAGAACCAACACTACAGTTCATTTTAGAACCATTTGTAAAGATTCTGGTGATATATTCGCTCGGTAGGTTACCCCTACAGCACTCGCTCCTGAAAGAACTCTGACTTTGACAACTCTATTAAAATCCGTGTGTGGGGTAATATAATCGGATAGTTGATTCAAGAATATAGGTAATTGGCTTAAAATCTTAGCGAGTCCATATGTTCTTGATTTCCAACTTCCGGATGAGTTAAGCCTCGCTGCGCTGCAGGCAAATATGACCATAATATGCAGATTTATAGGGCGAAGGCCAATATAGTGTTCTGAAGGACTAGTTCTTAGAGCACCTGTTATGAAAATGCATTCTGATCACTGAATTTTGTATAGCTGATCTACAAACATCTCTTGGCCTTAACGAGAAAACCCGTAGACGTATTTATAAATACAAATTTTAATAATATTAATTTGTATGTACATATGTATGTAGGTACTTCGGCCATAGTGATTTTCCCAGAGAAATATAGTCAGACAACCACCATAACAACTACACACATACGGACAACGGTAATGAAATAAGAAATAAATAACATAAATATAGTATATGCAAAAAATACACTACCACTTCATAACAATATATTTGTTGCATTTTCATTTCCGCCTTCTTACTTATTTTTTGGAAGAAAAACCTTTGTATATAAATACGTAGAGTGAAAAAATAAAAACGACAAAAACGGCATTAAAAATTTCAAACTTTATAGTAAAATGTATGGCCATGTGGCAGCTATGAATATATTTGTGTGACCACAGTTCTTTCTGCATGCTCATGAAATGAACAGAGCAAAATTTTAAATGAAAAAAAGTCCATTGGAATCCAGTCAACAAAATCCAACATGGCAAGTCAAGGCATACAATCCTACTTATATGGAGATAATGCTGTGTTGCTCTAAACAGACTGTGCCGTTTTTATGTCAGTGTACGACGGTAAAGTCACTTTACTTATTCCGTCAGTCATTCAGTCAGTCGTTTGTTCGTTCATTTACTCATTCACATACTCGTATGCTCCCATACTCAGTCAGTCATCATCAGTAGGTTGTATGAATGACCACATTTCAGCTTTCTGTTTTTAAAAGGGAAAATCTACCATACTGTAGCCATCATCATATATAGCTTCAATATATTTTTTTATTGTTGTTTTGCATGTTAATGTTGAAACATGTCTGCTTATTTTTTGGCAATCCTTTTGGGTCTTTATTTTGCAAACAGTTATTTAAGTCTATGAAGTGTTGCTTGAGATTTTCTTAGATAAAAACATATTTTATAATTAAAAATTATTTATAAACCTTTAATGAAAGTTTATGAATAAGACCCTAAAGTTTAATTTCGATTTTGTATAAAGGTGAAAATTTCGGCTAAAATGTAAATCCGCCTCTTAGGCCACATATATATATATATATATATATACAATCATTTTATATAAACATATATAGAGACTATTACCCGAAACAAATCAGACACTACTTTTATTCTCATCCATTCGGGAAATGATACAAAATGGTGATTGTTGGTACTTTGTTTGAAAACTATAAACGTTTCATTTACTTCACAAGATAGACTTTTCAAAAGATCTTTAAGGCCTAAAATGTTACTAAAGTATACACCATTAAATTGTTTGTCAATAGGACCGATGAGTTGAAATGTTTGATGAGTTAAAATGAATTGTACTTCACTTTATACACGTGCGAGTCGTCGTTTGATGAAACCACACTTTTTTATGTCTGTTGTCAAAAATTTACATTTTGTACTAGCACGTATTTTACATTTACGATAAATTTTTTTCATTTTATCAAAACGTTGTGGAATATTCAAGTAAAGTTTTTGCTGTAGTTTAACATTTGCCATTTTTCACTTGTGTCCAACTGTAACGAACTCACTTTTATAGGCATCAAAAAAACAAAAAAAAGTAGAATGGTCAGTGATAGTGGTGCAGGTTGAAGGGTTCGTTCAACATAGGTAGAGGATTGTACGAAAAACGGTCATTACTATAATGAGCAGCGGAATAAAATGAAAAAAGGAACAAAAACTGTACCAAGGAGGAAAGATTAAAAAAGAATGAAAAATATTCCGTTAGTTTAGTGGAGCGCAAAGACAAAATTGTATTCTCACAAGTGGTATTGGCAGTGGTAATGGTAGTAGCGGTTTTAGTAGTGGCAGCCAGTTGTCTCAATGTTTAGTTGCCATTGGTAAAATGTGGTTTAACTTAGTTGTTGGTTGATTTTTTTTTTCCTTCACTTTTTCAGTATTCATGTTGGCTGTATTTTTCCGGCGGAAACCTTGACTTGATTACAAACTCTAACTACATATAACTTTAACTGAACTTCTTGTAAAACTTTCGTATAATAAGGTTTGTATTTTTCTTTTATTGTGTGCGAGTGCTTCTTTTTAGTCCATCTTTGTTAATATTCATGCAAATATTTCGTTTTTCGTTTTCTTCTTATTCTTACATTCATAAAACTTTAGTTTGATGTCTACTCTATGGAGAATTTGCATTTCAGTAATATTTTTTTTTTCTTAATTTTTATTCTTGGTTCTAGTTGAGTAAGTTTTCTGTGTATAAATAAGGTGCCATTGGGTAATACTCATAATTTGTTATTTAATCAATGTGGTTTGTAGTTAAAAAAAATGAACATTGCTCCTTTTCGTTGTTAATGCAAGCAAGTGTCCTGAATGATTTGAATTGGTTAAACAATATGAAATTATACAAGTTGATCGAATTGGAAGTTGGGAAAGTTAGGTAAAAATAAAAGTAAATGTAAACAAAAAATCTTTAAGTTATAACAAGAAAATTTATTAAGTAGTATTTTATGACTATAATCTGCACTAAGGAATTAATGTATGGTCATTTAATTCTATTTCATTATGGAAATTTCAAAATGTATGAATGATTAAATCATTTAATTTAAATGTTAAAAGAAACTCTATTGGCTTTTTAATAACGCAATATTAAAACAAGTAAGAAAGACCGACCATATGATACCCTACACCAGTTATGAATATTAAATGTGATTTATTTTTCATAATAAATCATTTATCTTCTATTACCTTGTTCCGATACATTTAAGCAATTTATGGATGAAAAACTAATTTTCTGATAGAGGCTTTATATGGGGACTAGCGGCAAATATGGACCAACCCGATAAAATTTTGTGAATGTATTTATATTTATATAATATTTATTTGTGCTGATTTTCATCGCGATATTTGTGTTTATAAGTTAATTTTAGACATTTAAGTAATTCCCTGAAGGGGGCTTTGTATGGGAGCTAGGGTCAAATGAGTCCCGATCTCTATGAAATTTGGCAAGGTCATCAAGGTTTGTATAAAACTTAGTTGTGCCGCTTTTTATCAATATACAGGTATATTTAACATAATTATGAGCTCAGAAGCCCATTTCGGGGGGTTCTGTTGTATGAGGGCTAGGTGAAATAATGGACCGATTTTAACCATTTTCAATAGGCTTCGTCCTTGGGCCAAAGAAAGCGTGTGTGCCAAATTTCATCCAATTTTCTTGAAAATTGCTACCTGTACCTTGCGCACAAGGTTACATGGACAGCCGCCAGCCAGCCAGACGAACGGACGGAATCGACTCAGAAAACGATTCTAAGCCGATTGGAGTACTTTGAGGTGGGTATAGGACGAATATTTTTGTATGTTACAAACATCAGCACAAACCCAATATACCCTCCCCACTAAAGTGGTGTAGGATATAATTACATTTTTAAAGAATAAATTGATTTTGTTTAGCAAATTATTGCATATTATGGTTCAATGACTGACTGGGAATCCGTTCCACTTCTATATTGAACCATGACATTCTTACATGAGATAGTGTAGGATAAAAGTTTTAAGTGCTATCATAGAGCTTATTCTGGAGCCAATAATTTTTAACTAAACTTGTTTGAAATTATACTAAAATCAAATAGAAGTTTAGACTTCCAGTACTGGAGATCGAACTAATACAGACACTAAGACCTAGAAACGAAAATTCATTACCGAAATTCAATTATTGAGGTATTATTACACATGTTGCTATTTCTTTTCTATAACTATTCAACTGTTATAAACAGGAAAACCAAAAATATGCAGTAAAAACCTTTGGTTTGATTTGGTTTTTTTTTCATCGCATAGTTGGAAGAATAGGATTCCGTTTTACGTTCAGCTAGCCAATAAATAACATGATGGCATATTTGGTCCAAAAAAAAAAAAAAAAAAAAACAAAATTTGATGCATTTCTTCTAATAGCTTCTAAACAGACATTTTAATCGGTGTTGTTTTAGAATAAAATAAATATCGTTACTAGTTTTTTCATTGATCTCATGAAATCTAAAGTTATAGGTTTTATGTCCGATTTAGAATTGAATGTTTTTTTAAATACAATTAATTTTTGAAAATAAAATTTTGAAAATAAAATTAAAATGAAACAAGTAAGAGTGTTATATTCGGCTGTGACGAATCTTATATACCCACCACAAAATTATTGCCGAAAAGGAATGCTTCCTTATGAAGGTCTATTATACCGACCGATCCTCATAGAATTTGGTAGAGAAATTTTGGTTCGCACGAAACTTATTGATGTCGAAATTCATCGTTATACTCGCATTTTTAAGCCAGCAATGAGAGTTAAAGTCGTTTCCTGAAGGAGATCTTACTAGGGGGGATAGGATCAATTATAGAACGAACCTTATAGAATTTGGTAGATAAATTTTGGTTCATATAAAACTTATTCATGTCGAATTTCATCGCTGTGCTCGCATTTTTAAGTCAATATTGAGAGTTAAAGTCATTTTCTGAAGGGTACCTTATATGGGGGGTAGGGTCAATTATGGACCGATCCATATAAAATTTAACAAAGATATTATGGTTCCTATAACATACATATATTCATGTCAAATTCCATCGCTATAGGTGTTTCTATTAGCTTGTTTTGAGCGTTTAAGTCATTTTTTGAGGGGAACCTAATATGGAGGGTAGGATCAATTATGGGCCGATCTTTTTAAAATTTTACAAAAAAATTGAGGTTCCTATAAAACAAGCTTGTGCCGAATATTAACGCTATATATGCTTCATTTAGCCAGTTATGAATCTAAAAGTAATATTTTGAGGGGACTTTATATGTGGCTAGGCGAAATCGTGGACCGATATTACCCATATTCAATACCACACAAACTGCATCAACATAAAATATCTGTTCAAAATTTCAGCTCGCTTCCATTTGGAGTCGATCGTGTTTTCAACAGTCAGACGGACGGACATGGCTAGATTGTCTTAGAATTTAATAAGGACCCAGAATATATATATAGGTACTTTTATGGGTCTTGGATGAATATTTCGATGTGTTATAAACGGAATGAACTTTTTTTATGGTGGGTATAAAAATAAAGCACAAAACATAAAAATATGCACTAAAAGAGTAAAATATGGCCTAAAAACTTGAAAATATGCCTTAAATATGCTATTAAAGTCAAATCATTGAAAATGATGCTCTTATCGATGCCAAAATTTTTAAATTGGTCTTAATCATGAGTCCATATGACACATAACCTATCATTTGCATATTTTGGTTTCCCTGGTTATAACAATTTAATTTCAAATTTGCTTTGAATATCTCTTGAAATACTTAAATAGAAAATTTTCACTTAAATAACATTATACACATATATTTCTCGTTCAAAGAAAATGGGAAGCATTTTAACAAATATTATGCTTTCAATTCTCATAAAAATCTATTGGCAATCATTTGAAATTATGATCATGAAAATAAAGCAATGAAAATTGCATTTCACAGAAAAAATAACGTGATGATGAAAAAAATAGTAAACGTTTTCTACGTAAAAGATTGAAAACAATAAAAATCTATGATAATGAATATATATGCAAAAAAAATACCAGAAAAATAAGTATGCACATACATATAGAACAATTTCCGTACATAATAAGTACGGGGGTTGATTGAAATATAATTGGAAAAAATAATTTTAAACAGAAGAATCTTTTGCCATTTAAGGATAAAAAAGATGTTAACTATATTTCTGATTTCTTCAGAGAAACCACTATTTATTTAGGTAGGAAATCAAGTCAGATTTGTAGAAAAAAAAACTGTAAATAAACAAACCTCGTATTTAAAAAAAAATAAAGCGTTAAAACGATATGTATCATGAAAATCAAAGATACTAATAACAGTTATTCATAGAAAAAAGAAATTGATTTTGTTAATTATTACAACTGTGACATTTATTGATTGAAATATAATAATAAATAAATATTTTATAATAAAAAAATAACTGAATATTAAAGTATAGCTTGATACATTTATTTTATTATGATTTTATATTAAAACATATTTATTGTATGTATTTGTTAATGACTTTATTAATTAATAAATTTTATTTTAAATTTTAGTTCTCATTAGCAATATACTTGTTAAAACTATGTACGATTTTATTATAAGTAATGCTTAATTAAAAGTTTCAATAAAGTAATTAAAGTATTAATAAAAAAGAAAACTATTTTTTATTAATATTTTCATATTGTATATTTAAAATATTTAAATTAACTAAATGAAATATATAACATGTTCTCTTGCAAATAATAATTGGAATGTTAATACTTAAAACTTATTGACGGTAGTTTAAATATTTTATTAATATGTAGTAATAAAATAATCTGCATAATTAAGCGATAAAAAGTTTTTTTTTTTGTATAAACCAAAAAGCTGTATCAGGGTTGGCAAAATTGGTACAATTGTAACTTTTTTGGTACTATTCAATCCTCAGAACTACAATGGTACACCAATGACCCAAGAAGAAAAGAAATATACAATTATTATTTATATTCTCTCAAATTGTTAAGAAAAATTTAAGAAATTACAGCCAGGCGTGCAGTAATAACTTTTAACAACGAGAGTACTTCTCTAGGATTCCTTTTTTATGCGAAAGCGAAAATTTTAAATAATTTTAATGATCTTTTATGTCCTATTTTGAATAGACGTTTAAAGTACTTTTTACTAGACTTTGGGCCAATCTAATGACTTTTCAATGATGTAGTCTATGAATTATGGATGTTGCGAACGCCAGATTCGCAAATGGAAATGCGAAAATGAATGCAAATAGTAAAATTACTATTAATTAGCCTAGGGACTATACTATCATATCTATTATCTAGTCTTTAGAGTCTAGTCTATAGACTATTCTATTATGTATATAGTTTATAGACTCTATGAATATGTCATTGTACTAATATACATTCTATAAACAAGTAAGAAAGTATAGTCGGGCGTGGCCGACCGTACGATACGCTACACCAGTTATGAATATTAAATGTGATTTATTTTTCATAATAAAGCATTTATCTTGAATATTACCTGATTCCGATTAATTTAAGCAATTATTTAACGAAAAACTAATTTTCTGAAAGAGGCTTTGTATGGGGGATAGGAGCAAATGTGGACAGATCCCGATTAAACGAGGTGGATAGATTTATATTTATATAATATTTGTCTGTGATAAATTTCATTGCAATAACAGTGTTAATAATTGAATTGCTGATATTCAAGTCACTTTTGGAAAGGGGTTTTGTATGGGGGCTAGGGTCAAATGAGGTCCGATCATTTCGAAATTCGGCAAGGTCATCAAGACTTGTATAAAACTTAGTTGTGAGAACTTTTATCAAGATACATTTATATTATACATAATTATAAGCTCAAAAGCCCTTTTCGGGGGGTTCAGTTGTATGGGGGCTATGTGAAATAATGGACCAATTTTAAAAATTTTCAATAGGCTTCATCCTATTGTATTCCAAATTTCATCAAATTATCTTGAAAAATGCGACCTGTACTTTGATAACAATGTTTACATGACACACGGATGGTCGGACGGACATCGTTAAATCGACTCAGAAAATGATTCTCAATTGATCGGTATACTTAAAGGTACTACTATTTTAGTGCGTTACAAACATCAGCACAAACGCATAATACCCTTGGTGGTGTAGGGCATAACTAGTCAATACACTACTCTAATATCTAACCTATAGAATATTGTCTAGTCGAATAGTCTACTGTTTACTTAACAGAATACTCTATTGGCTAGTCTATATGAAGGCAATAGACTTTCTAGTCCATTGACCAATCTGGGGACCAAATGGTCTATTAGATTAGACTAATCTATGGGCTAATAAAAATGAACTGTTAATTTTGAATTGTATTTGGTACAATTGGAATCAAAAAAAGTAAAATTATTAATGCAGATTTGTACAATTTGAAAATTCTTGCCCCTATTATGGTTTACAACTCAACTCTTCTTTAGTTGAAATTTTGCTCTTTGGTATTATCGATAACAACTTAAAATTTAAAGTTGAAATTTATTACAACTTTTTTGAAAAAAATTACAACTTATCAAAAGCCCCAATAAACATCGATTCAAACCTGTGAAAATTTTTGAAAATTTTCTTAACTAAATAATGTATTTTCCAAATTGTTTTCAAATTTTAAAGTTTAGCCTTTGAAATAAACATGATAATTTCAAAAAACGTTTAAAAAAATATAATGTGTGATATTTATAAAATTTTCAAAGTTTTGTTTGAATTGAACTTAGAAAAGTTTCTTTCAAAAAATAAATTATTTTAGAAAAATAAAAACAGAACATTTTTTCTACAGCAAGGGAGCGAAAAAACGTTAAATATAGGAGAAATAATCGGAGATATAAAAGAAAAAAATGCTAAAATAAATGTATGAATATTTTATTTTCAGGTGATGTAAAAAAATATATGAATTTTGCAATATTTAGCATTATAATTAGGGTTTGAAATATGTATGAAAATAATAATAAAGAATACTTGAAATACGTTTGAAAATTTTTTTAGTTTCAAGCTTACCTCTAGCCTTTTTTTAAATTTGAAATACATTTGAAAAATACGTTTGATTTCTAACTGCCTTTTTTTTTGAGAAGGCCATAATTTTCCATTTGAAAACAAAAATTTTCAAATTTGTTCTCAAAGGCTATGTATGAAATTTGAATAGGTTTTCAAATACATATTTACATCATTTCAAAGGTTTTTGCTTATTGGGGCAGTTGTAACAAATTACAACTCAATTGTTTAGAATAAATTTTTAAAATAAAACAAAGTAAAGTTTTTTCTTTTTAAATTTTCTTAAATTTCATTAATCACTGATTTCAAGCGAATTCACAATAAAAAGATGTTCAATACATTTGTCATTTACGAAAAACAGAAATTCAAAAACTTTTCACTTAATTTTATGACAAAAAAGCACTTTTTAGGTTGGCAACATCAACACAATTACAACTGAAATTGGTTGTAATTCATAATACCAAATATAAGTTGAGTTGTTCTAAAGTTGAGTTGTTTCAATTTCAACTCAACTGAGTTGAGTTGTAAACCATAATAGGGGCATCTATTTGCCAACCCTGAGCTGTATTAATAAATAATCATATATTTTAGTTTCTTATAATGTGTTATTAAACTAGACTGAAGAATTTTGCAATTATTTTGGGCACCATGACGCGTTAGTGAAATTTTAAGATTCTGTGGTCAGGACTGAATGGATTAAAATAAAGATCTTGTGTACCATTTATTAAAATCTTTCAAATCTGTTATATTAGACTTAAATTACATACCGAATATAGTTGAGGTCTTTAGAAAATTAATTTTAACGGACATACAGACGGACGTTATTTATTCGACTACTTTATCTATAGGGATCCAGAATCGGAAAATTACATTGTGAAAATTACAAACGAAATGACAAATAATGAGAACATTAAACAAATATTTACTCTTCAATAAATACTAAGTACATACCATATAAATCACATGACATTTGTTTAGTAAAGGACCCTATTTACAAGTAGTTTTTATTGATACACAGAATTTGTTAAGAAATCAAATAATTATTATCTGTTAATTAAGTACTTTTTATTTAACTTACAGACCTACCCCATATTCATAAAAGCATATTACAGTTGTTGATGGTTTATTGTAAGAAAATGGGCGTAGTATGAATACAATATAATTTTCCTTTAGTTAAGATTATTTTATTTATGGAAAAACTTCCTAATAAAATGTTCTATACCCACTTAAAAATCTTAAACGGATCAGTCAATTAAATTATTAAATTATATACAAATTTCTTAAATTCTAAATTAAGTACTAGAAAATACATATTAAATAAATGTTAAATACTTAATGAAAAACACTAAAATTGTTGAATGTTAGCCAAAGGCAAATACAAAAATATAATAATTAAATATAAAACATACATAGAAATCATATTCCATGTATTTAACCTCAGCTACCAACGAGTACAGGACACACATAATATACCACTCTGAGAGTCGTTGTTTTCACTTGAAAATATAAAAATTTTCATTAGGTTTCCTTTTCTTCGTGCAAACATTCACCTTTAGTTTTGGTGAAATGTATGAAAGTATTTTTGTAAAGTTAAAAAAAAATAGTATAAAACATTTATGTTCTTAAAATAAGTAAAATATAAATTAAACATTATGAGAACCTTCTTCACGATTTTCATAAGCCCAGAATTTGTGAAATTCAATTAATATGGAGACAACCGTTTCCGCTTGGCCGCTGTTAAAAAAGGAAGAGCAAAAAAAAACGAAATGAGAAACATAATATAATAGAAAAAATATTGTATGTACTTATATTTAACAACATATACACTAGTAAAAATTAAATTAAAGAAAAAAATCATGCATAGTGAGACAGAAAGTCGAGAATATGTACGTAAGTAGATACATAATGTTGCAAGTTAAGCAGATTTGTTCGATATAATTTTTAATTAATATCTGGTGAATTACAAATATGTACATGTGTGAAATAATGAGTGTATTGAAATGTTATTAGTGCTGAGCATAAGTAATTTAATTTCAAGTTTTTGCAGTTTCTTAAGTATGAATGAATTTCTTTAATTTTCCCAATTTAGTCAAAAATTAATTAGGTAGTACATGTGATATTGTATAAGAACCAACATAAATAATTTCTTATGAGTATGCAAAACTTTGTGATTGGTATGGGTAAAATTATTTGCACAAAACTATAACGAGAGAACTGTTAAATAAAGCACGACTACACTTTTCATAAATGTAACTACTACTGCAATCATTATTAAGTTTAATTTTTAATATATGATTTTATAAGTATGCTAGTACAAATGTACACAGGAGGGAAAGTGGAAGTTCTAGGTAGTGTTGGTAGAAAAAATATCGAGCTTGTTAGTTATATACAATTGTATAAAATATGTTGTTGATATGTTGTAAAAGTTATAATGTGAATGCTACGCTGCATTTCCATAATATACATACATATATTAATAATATCAAGTGCAAAATAATATACATAATTTTTTAGCACATAAAACACTTATCCATACACACATATAAATATGTACGTAAATATTAAAAAATAATGATAATTTCATATCAGAAGTTAAATGAAATACATACGTTTATATATATACTTTCATATGTATCTTTATTTTAAATTATGAAAATACACATAAATTAGGTCAATATGTTAATGTTAAATACATTAAATATATTAAATTCGAGTAGTAATATAATTTACATATGCAAAGACAAACTACATACATATACATATATAAATAATATAAAGTATTAATATTATAAATGATTTAATATTTATAAAATTAATTAAAACATTCATAGATTCATTTATACAAACGTATTCTGGTATGTAGTATATAGCAAAAAGATCAATATTAAATAGTAATTTGACATGTTAATAAAATTAAAGTATTTGTAGAAATTTTAATACACAATAATATTGTAATTAAATATTTGAAATAAATAAAAATTTGTTCAATGATAGATAGCAATTTTGCTCTAATAATGTCAATTTTAAGACTTTAATATTATAATAACCGATAATAGAGAATATTAATATTTATCTAAGATTATTAAAAGTGATTTTTAACTTTATATTTGATTGAACTGCTAATGTGGAAATATGCTATAATATATACATTATTTAATAATTAATTACGTTATTTTAATATGGAAATATTTAAACGATGGAACTAGTTACACAGTTCCCTAAAACTTGCATAGAACTGGTAGCGAAATGAGGGTAACAAAATCTATCAAAATTAATTAATGAAAATAATTGATTAAGAGCTTCTCCATAGAACTAATATCGTCTTTATAGAGAGTGTGAAGATAAATTCGAATTTAACAAGTAAAGACGCAAACCAAATTCTTTAACATAGCTATTTTTGCAGTTAACAGTGCACTGTTAACCAATTAACAGTCAAAATGCTCTAATTTGTTGAAAAAATCATATATCCAGTATTTCTGAAATATTTTCAGAATAAAAAAATATAAAGAAAAAAGAAAAAAGTTCTAGAGACGTTTTGTGGTAATTATGGAATTTATACCACGATATATGTAATCGGTAGTCCCAGATGCCCTTAATAGTTCCCTATTACTAGTTTATCCCAAATAATCTTAGGATCCCTGAAAAGTGGCCATGAAATTCTGAAGAGGATTTTTGGTCATTATGGAATTTTAAGGAGGGGCTGGTATACCACGATATATGGAATCGGTAGTCCCAGATGTCCTTAATAGTTCCCTATTAATAGTTTATCCCAAATAATCTTAGGATCCCTAAAAAGTGGCCATGAAATTCTGGATAGGATTTTTGGTCATTATGGAATTTTAAGGAGGGGCTGGTATACCACAATATATGGAATCGGTAGTCCCAGATGTCCTTAATAGTTCTCTATAACTATTTTATCCCAAATAATCTTAAGATCCCTGAAAAGTGGCCCTAAAAATTGGTCAAGAAGTTCTAGAGAGGATTTGTGGTCATTATGGAATTTTAAGGAGGGGCTGGGATACTACGATATATGGAATCGGTAGACCCATATGTCCTTGATAGTTCCCTATTACTGGTTTATCCCAAATAATCTTAGGATCCTTTAAAAGTGGCCATGAAATTTCTTGATCAATTTTCAGGGCCACTATTATTTGGGATAAACAAATAAAAATCAGCTGCCTTAACGATTTCACCTTACTTAGTGCATCCTGTCATAAACTATACTAAATATCGATAAACATTGAAAATATACATCAAATATGTTTCAACGTAAAAGAAAGAATAATATATAATAAGAAAGAATAATAAATAATAGGAAAGAATAATAAATAAATGAAATGTATCATTCCTTAAATTTTTATACAAAAATATTTTCAAACTTACCAATTAATCAAATCCTGCAGTGTTATCTTATAGGGATCTTTCGATTTGACCATATCAAATATTTCATCTTTCAAATCTTCAAAATTCACCGATTCTGCATTCACAGCTCGGATTTGTTCTTGAATGCCTTTGAAAAAGTAATGTAATGTTTGAGCCGTTAAATAGCCTTTATGTTGAACATCTAAAATGCGAAATAGATAATGTAGAGACTGTGGCTCATGGCGATTGTCGAGTGCTAAAACAAAATCGAGAAATGTTTTATAATCCATTTCACCATCAAATGTACGACATTCATCAAAAACCCGGTCCAAAAATACAGATGTAAGTGTGCCGGAACCATAATCGGCTAATTCCTGTTTGCTCAACATGCCATTGTGATCTTTGTCGAGATTTAAATAGTTGCCATAGACCGTTAGTACTGAGGGCATAGAAAACCAATTGTGTTCTTGAGATTCTTTGGATGAGTCTTCATCTCTTAATTCCAGCAGTTCGGTGAGCAGGCCAGAGGCTAAAATGTCTCTTATTCTTATGCGACCAGTGTGTAAGGGATCCAAAAAGAAAAAGAATTTCTTAACAACTGTACAAACATAAAAACTTTGAAATGAGGGTTGGACACAGCTGCTGATTTGTGCTAATGTGGGTATTATGTCAATAATATAGTTTTCCATGTCGATTTCTCTTAAATAACCCTGACCCACATCATCGTAGAATGAAAGACCTATGCGTCCCTGTGTCAGCCACACTTTGCGCATAGTGTAATTGAAAATGGAAACAATTTCAACTTTTCCTGGATAACCAGAGTGGCATTGCAGTTTAGCAAATAAACGTGCTGTTAAATATTTACGGCATTTGACACTAACTGCCTGCATAACTTTCAAATAGTCATCATAACCGATTAATTGCTGGCCTAAAGGTGTCACTTGTGTGCAATGTTTTTCCAGAATGGACCACAACGTATTTAACTCTTCATTGTCCAACAGCTCTTGGGAACGTTTTTGCAGAAATAGAGAATGGGCTTCTTTGCGTAAATTTTGTCTTAAAGTATCATTAGCTGCTGGTGGTGCGTGAAAAAACTTGGGTATAGTAGTATATGTATGATGATTAGCTAAGGGCAACTTATTTTTTCCACAACTGCTCACTGCCTTAAGAGGCTCATTTTCATTGAATTTATCCAAATCTTCTTCTGAAGGTTTTTGCGATGAAACTTCTAATTGTTCAAATTCTTTAACAATATCTGGGTCCAATTCCATGATGAAGGACACAAATTAGAAATATTTAAACACAATAATTCACTTTTCACAAGATTACTTTTTGACTTGTAGAAAATTTACTAATTTACAACAAACTAAAAAATGCGATCAGCTGTTGCATGTAGAATAGCAAACCGTATCGGCGCGACTGGATGCCAGAGCTATAAGCCGATGCAAAATGATCGCTGGCGGCTTATTATAGAAAATACTAGCGGCGACTAAATTTTCTTCAGAAAACGAAATAAAAAAATAAAAATTTAACACAATATGACTTCACTTACAAAAATAACTGTTTAGAATCTGGGATTCAAATGATTACTAAAATGTATTTTATGTACTATTTAAGTTCTTTCTTGCAATAATTATTAATCCCATATCACAGGTATTTTTAAAATGTGTTAAGTCATAGATAGGTAGGTAATTTTTTATATCACTGACGCAGGTACACATATGGACGTAAATAATTATGTATGTTGATAGGTAGTTAATAGGTTAAGTATATTCGCGGAATTATCATTTATTAACTGCATCTGCTGCTATAAATACCTAAGTTAATCACATATTCACATATGCATATAGTAACTGTTATAGTTTTATAGATAGTATATTGGTGAATATAAGTTTCATGATTATAGCTGTAATGTCAGATAGATAGATGATATCTGTGTGATTCCAAACTTTATCAGCGGCTACGTTTAAAAAGGCTTAAGATTTTGAGCCGAAAGAAATCAGCGACGGCGCGGCTTGCAAAATATTTGAGCCGTCTCGGCTTGTATTGTATAATTGTTCAAAAACTAAAAGAAAGCGCAACCAGCTGTTGCATGTCGATATTAAAACAGGGTTGCTTACAATGTGATCATAATAGGGTGGTTAATAAATGAAGAAGTTATTACTTAAGTCGATTTTTCTATAGCACATTTTAGGGGATTAAAGAAAATACTTCAACTAAACAGTGAAAAAATTACACTGTAAATATATAATGTTATATGCCGTTTACACCAAACAAAAACTAGACGTTTTTGGCTTTATTTGGTTTTTGTTTGAAAAACTACTTAAATTTCTTTGGTTTTTCCATACAAATTAAAAACTACTTTCAACTGGTTTTTGATAAAAACTCAATCAAAACCCAATAAAAATAAGTAAAAAATAACTTTCCAGCACTGGTGTCTCGAAATGAGCTTTTAAATGAACCCAGCTAGCATTTGGAAGATTGTTGGATGATTAATCAGTAAACTGATTCATTTTTGACTCCTTTTGATGACCTAAACGTGATTAATAAGTTGAGCGTTTAAAAAATGATTCGAAAATGATACCGATATATGATTGAAAACTGATTATTTGAAAAACAATAACAACAACAAAAACAATAGCAATCATAAATTGATCATCCTGGTGTTTAAAATATGATGGTTTTAAAAACTTATTTTGTGATCATATTTCGAGCAGTTGGAATATCAAAAATTGTTTCTTATGTAATTGTTTTTGTTTGCAATGGAATAGCAACACTTACACTTAAAATGACTCAAAAACAATTAAAAAATGAGTCGAAACGATTAGAAAATGGGCACAAAAAAGACTCTTTTAGAAGAGTTGGCAAAAAATTTTGTGTGGCCTAAAATAAGTTGATATAATTCTCATTTCGTTTATAAAATTAAAGGTATAAGTATTTCAATTTGTGTGATATTTATAAAGTCGATTTTCTGTCAGGGAAATTGAAATTATATTATGCTTTAATTACCTATAATAATTTTATACGTTTAATGATCTTCTACGGAAGATAGTTGGGTGACTAATCACTAAACTAAGTCTAATTAGTTCCAATTAATGTTCAAAATCTGATTTATTTGGAAAACAATAACAAAATGTACAGCAATCACAAATAGGTCTTACAGGTGTTCGAAATTTGGTTGTTTATAAATTTATTTTGTAGTTACATTTCGAACAGTCGAAAGATCACAAAATGTTTTCTGTTGTATTGTATTTGTTTGTAACAAACATAAAAATTACTCAGAAAAGACTCAAAAACTACTATAATATGATTCGAAAATAATTCTAAAACTACCAGTAAGTCGGCTCATTAATGACTCCAAAAAGATTAAATAATGAGTCAGAACTGATCAGAAGTGGGGCTCATAAAAGACTCGTTTAGAAGAGTCGCAGGTAGGGTACCATTTTCTCCCGACGAATGTATCATTTATGATCACAAAATGAGCGCATATATGATCATTTTAATCGTGCAGAAGAGTCATAAATGACTCGAATGTGATAAAAAATTTCAAAAAATTCTAGCTGGGGAAATAAATAAAAGAAAATGTCAAAAAAAAAATAAAATATTTTATTAATTCAAAAATTTAAACAAATTTTGTTGAACAAAATATTAATTTAATGATAATTTCACTAAAAAAATTTTATTAAAGTGGTTTCCATAATAAAAAAAGTGGATTTTGTGGCAAAGATGATTTTCTGGTGTGTATGTATTGGTTTTTGAAATTTAGTTTGGTCTAAACGGCATATTAAGTAGAAAACTGAAATAAAGTAAAATCGTTCATTAACAATTAAATAAGTGAAGAAAGCAGTTCAAGGATTATTAAATATTAAAAACATGAACAAAAAAAAAAAAACAGAATTCTAATATTATATCAAATTCTAATATATCAACCATACATGGGAGTAGTTAATTATATCGACTAATTAATTGACGATTTCATTAGCATTAAATTGAAAAAAATTATAATTATTTTTTTTTTTCATTAGCATTATTTTCTCTAATGGTAATGCTTTTTAATGAAACGATTTCATTAGTAATTATTTAAAAATAAATTTTCATTACCATTATTCAATGGATTTTAAAAATTTTCGAACATTAGTTCGAATTTCGAAATTAATTTCGAATATCCGAACATTATAATGTATTGTCATTAGGTAAAATCATATATGCCAAATTTCAGCACATTCGGACTAGAAGAACTAGTTTTAACAGCTTAAAAAATTTTTCGAACACGAGTTCGAATTTTCGAATTTTTTTTTTAGGTTTTATGACACAGAGATTAATTTAAAAACATAAAAAAAATTTCGAAGATAACTTCGAATTTTCGAACTTAATTTCGAATATTCGAACATATTATTGTATTGTCAACAGATGTACTTATGACTGCAAAATTTCAGCCAATTTGGGCTACGGGAACTGGTTTTAAAAGCTTTCAAACCTCGAATCTTCGAAAAATTTTCCTTAATATATTTTTCGACAATTATAAATACTAATTAAATTCGTTTTTGAAAATTCATTATCAAATTCATTACCATTATCAAAAAAAGTTATAATGAAAAAAATATAATTTTCATTAAATGGTACTTAAAATATTTTTCATTACAATTTTTTCTATAAATGGTAATGAAATTTTAATGCTTAATGAAAAATTCCCATGTATGATATCAACATCAAGTGCAATTAATTTAATTAGATAATTAATTTGTTATTTTTTATATATATTCCAGGTTCAAATATCAAAGTTGCTTCGGCGATTTTAAATTGTATATTAGCACGTCAATTATGTTTTGAAGATCCATCATGTTCAGCAATATTAGAAATAATACCTAGAGTATGCGGTCCAATACCAGGTAAGTTAAGCATTGAAATAAACAACAGTGTTGTTAATCATAAAAACGTATGTATGTACATATTTGAAGGCTATTTGTAAAGGTACACTTTGTCTTTCTTCCTTCTCATCATCTTATCATAGACATATTTTTAATCCTTTAAAGGCAACCAAGTTTTATGCGCAGTTTATTTTGTTCAAATGTTCATATTCATTTATTGTGATCATTTACAGTTAACCAATTAATTTAGAAGCACTTTTAACTTCCTGTTGTATATAAAAATATCATACTAACCTACAAATAAACATTCTTGCCACACTCAACAGTAAACAAGTTAAACCCATTTTTGTTCATCCACTAACGGTCGTTAAGAACATAAAATCTATTATTTTATTATCCTGAAACATGATCTTAAAGCATAATAAGAAAAGGACAAACTTTTACATACTCAGGCTATAGACATCGTAATAATAAGAATGTCATTAAAAGTCAACAACAATAAAACCAAAAAGAGGATGAAATAGCAATACATGTAAAAGTAATATAGTCGGCTGTGCCGAATCTTAAATACCCAACATCGAAACATGTTTTGTAAACAAGATTGTATTTAGGTATTTAAGCTTATTTCGGTAAAATAATTATAAAATAACGGTAAGGACTGTTTGCTTTATTTCCGTAACGGTAGTGGAGGTATTTAAAAAGTAACGAATGCTTAGCGGTATCGGTAGTCAAGGCTTTATATATGTATCTATGTATGCCACTATTATTCCGATTTACAATAACTTGTGCGACATCATGATTAAGGCATAATTAACATATTGTTTTGGACCTAAACAGTATTCTGGGGGGATTACTGAAATTTCAGAACTCTTACACTCGTTGGTCCCTAGCGTGATTTCAACAATCGGAATGAAAGACAGAACGCCCGACATTGATGACTAAATAATTTTAGTAGTTAATATTTAATACACCTAAGTATTTGATTTTTGATGTGTTACAAATTAAATGACAAAATCAATATACCCATTTTTGATGATGTACATACTTATGTATATAAAAATAACCATAAATATTGCGGTCAACAAGTTGTTACGACACAAACATATACTCATACAAAAAAATCATTAAAGGTTAAAGAAAATAGAGAATTACGATAAAAATAAAATAGAAAATACTTGTTGCCTATTAATAGAAGAGGAAAACATATTCAAGATACGGACAGATTATTACAGATTATTCTTTCACTTGTGTCAGTTAAATTCTTAAAGTAGACTAATTTGTTTTGTTGTTTGAAAATGTATTTATAAATAACTTTAGTTAACCTCTTAGTTGATAATTGACGATTTTTGTTCATTACTTTACTACAGTGCACAGTGAGACGTTTGCACTTATAGAATGACAATAATCAACTCTTAGAAATATTGAGCTCTAATTTTAGCAGCAGTTAATACACAGTTGATCAATCATTCCCATAATACTGCTGCCACTCCCACTTTTAAAAAGCATATATTTAAAATTAAATTTTTGGCCGCAGATATCTCTACCGAGTTTTAGAGGAACTAAAATCTCACTAACCAATTTTGTGAGAATCGGTCCACTTATAAGGTCTCATTCAGAAAATGCTTTCAACCTTATAACTAGCTTAATAATACCAGTTTGTTTGCGGAAATGTTCATAAACAATCTCTCTAACAAATTTTATGAGGACCGGTCCTCCATATAAGAATAACTTTCTCAAATGGCTTTATTTCTTACAATATATCGGTTTGATCATCAACATGATTTATTTTAAGAAATTAGTAACCCTTTTTATTCTGTAGAGCTCTGCTGACATAAAAGGTCCTTTTCCAAAAATCAAAGTCATTGGTCATTTATGAAAATAAAATGCAATTTTAGAAATTTGTTTCTTTCGTTGAATGCGGCCCTGAGTCTTTCTATTGACAAGCCATTGTGCATATGTTCTTATAATACTAAAATTAGAAAAAAAGTAATTTATGTACCGATTAGCTAATCTTAAATCTGATACAATGTTTTGATCGAATATAGTGAAAATTACGGCTGAATGATTTCTAAACACCATGATTTTTTCGTGATATTTCATAATATAGTTGAACCAAAGAAAGGCCATCAAATGTGTCTCGAAATATATTATAAATTTATTTAGTTATTTATTGCTCATAACTCATTCCACAAGTATTCCATAGAACGAACGACAATGGTCTTAACGTCAAACTAAAAGAAGTACCCGCTATTAGTATGAGTCCTAAAATTAGTTGAGAAACTAATTCAAATATTCTACAGAAAACACTTACTTGTTAAGAAAACTCATTCTCTTCAATAAATGTATGATTTCTGAATTACACAGGATAATGATGTAAAAACGTTTGAAATAATTTTCACTAATCCCAGTGTCATCTGGTATGCTGATTCCGAATATGGAAATAAAAAGTCGTATCACCCACCAATTTTCCATATTTTCATATTTTAGTCCTTTTGACTGTATACTTGTGTTCCAAATATAAAATTATGTATCGAATAGTGGCCGTATCTGACTTATACTTTAAGTTATAGAAATGTATTCTGGAAAAATACACAACGCAATAGGACCACATTAACTAGTGGCTAAACGGCTCTAAAGAAGAAACCGATTTTTAAAACAATTTTTTTCTCTAAATTTATCTTTTTGGATTTTAACAGCAAATAATTGAAATATATATTCAATTATCGTAATGTAAAATATATAACAAATTCTTCCGATCACTTAGTGTCACCAAAAATTTTGAGAAATATTTATTATTATATAAAATGTCCGTAATATATGAACAAAATATTCGATGCCATGTTGCAAGAAATGTGTGATAGAGAAAAATAGATATCAGATTCGGTTACAGCAGCTAAATATAAAATAGTCGAATTGGTTTCAAAAGTTTTTACAACCCTTCATTTCGTTGGCCTGTTTTATTAGTTAGTTGAATTAAGAAAATGCCAATGACATTCCGTGAAGTACTTAATCGATTCTTCAATATAACGACATTAACGCGATAAATTATTATTTAAATAAAAAAAAACCGGCGCGCCATCAGAAAATCATTTCTTAACTTATTCCCTAAATATACAATTAAATCATTTTACAGTATATTTTCAACTGAACAACATTAAAAGTCACTTATTGTAGTGTATTATAAATGTCACAAGTTCAATGAATATTTATTCAATACCCTCTCTCGTTAGGCTGTAGGGATAGGAATAAGGAACGGCTGGAGGAGGGTGTAAAATGAAATGAAAATAATATACCGCTATTAGTAAATGTATTTTAATGACATTTATTGATGTTTATTAATGACCACAAACAAATAATTGAGAATTTCGGAATGTATTCATAACAATAATCATAGTAAAATACCAATTAATGACCACAAGTATGCAAGCATACATACATACATACGTACATACCTACAGGCTCATACATATTTTTAATGTATAATTAACGAGGGTTGGCAATAAAGTTTTGATGATTTATTGATAATTCATGTCAACTAATTTTGAAAAAAAACCTAGATATTAAAGTATACTAGTAGATTAATTCAGAGCCCAGATTTGGCTTAGTTAGGTAGGTGAGGAAAGTAAACCTTGTTCTCTGTGTTATTTTATGTGCACTTACATATGGGCAATTCCATACGATTGTATGTGACATTCGCACGCCTTCAGAGAGCTATAGATTTTGTAAAATTAGGAGTACTTGAAAAACAATTTTGTCATTCTGTTTCATTTAAAGAATACTATATTTGCAAAAGGAATCATCCCATTCGGAACCTTGTTTTCCAAAATATGGATTAAAATATGGCGATATCATACGTGACAAAAAAAGGGAAGTTTTTTTAAAGTACATGTAAATATTTACGAAAATCTGCGAATTCTGTAGGTGTATCTATTTTGTTTTAATTTGTTACACTATGGGGTATATTTTTCATTAGTAATCCATAATTTTTAAATAAAAAATAAATTAATATAATTTTATAATGAACATATTTGAATATCATACGTGACACATCCTATGTGACAGATTTTTCTCCTGATTTTTTTTAGGTTATAAAATATATATTTTGGAAATATATGCATACACACACTTCAACAAATCAAAAGGAGTAGGAAAGTGCAGTCGGACATGGCCGACCTATATACATGTTTAAGCAATTTATAGATAAAAATAAAAAATTGGAGTTATATGGCGACTAGGGTCAAATATGGACCGATTCTTATAAAATTCTAGGGTGTGATTTTATTTCATATAAAACTTATTTGTGCCAAATTTTATCATAATACTATTGATTAGAGGTGAGTTAAGGACGTTTAAGTGTTTTTCTGAAATTAAACTTTAAATGGAACTAGGGTCAAATGAGGTCCAATCGTTATGAAAATCGGCATAAAGGTTTAGGCTTATAAACATTTTAGATCTGCCGATTTTTGAAAGGATAGTATTATAATTAACAGAATTATGAGCTAAAAAGTGTTATTATCGGTTTCGTTTGTATGGCGGCGAGGTGTAAAAATAGACCGATTTCAAAAATTTTCAACAGTCTTCGTCTTTGGTGCTACAAAAGATCATAAAAATGCAGTAGTTATAAGGGTTTTATTTTTTCAGTCGTGGTTTACCTTTTCATGGAATTGCCCATATGTAGGTTAAGGGTTTTTAATAATGTGCTGCTTTTGTAGCGTACGAGATTGTTAGTTCTACAATTACATATACCGGCTTAGTATAATTTACTGGGCCGATAAAGTCATATCCCTATAACAATTTTTCGTTGTAAGACAGCCTTTCCCACTCACCCACGTATACATGTATTTTTAATAATTTTTAAAGGAATTTAAAATTTTACCACAGAACATAAAGAATACAAAAATTCAAAGAAAGGTCGAAAAAAAAGAAAAATATTTATATACAAGACCACACTTAATTTAATTAAGAGCCTCAAACCCATCACTTAACATTGCACTTATTTGGGATGTACAAAAGAAATAAAAGAAAAACAAAATTTTTTTTATCTCTTTTATAAACAGAGAATGTAAGTAGTATGTATGTGTGTAGATTGTATGTGAATATGTAATGAATAAAAAAATAAAACTTTGCAACAGTTATTATAAATGTGTAAGCATATAGTATGGTATACATTAGCCTGGCCCCTTGTTTATATTACGAAAAAGTGTGTTCTAAAGACATAATACAAAAAGTTTTTATTGAAGGACTAAATCTGAATATGGAACATTAAAACTACTTCAAATGAGGGCATCCTAATATAATTACCCACTTGACAAAAAATCGACTTCTATTACATTGGAAACAAATAATAATTATAGCATTTCTAAATGGTTTGTCTGATTTTAATTAAATATTTTAAAATACAATGGGGGGATAATATGTGCACATATGTATAGTAGCTAGATTAAGAAAAAGTAGGTTATTAAAAAAATAATAATAAGATGCCAATTTTTATAATTTCAAAGGTCAAAAGGTATAAGTAATTGACTGCTAAACAAATTTAACATTTTCCTAAAAAGTTTATTATTCGTTAAAGTCAAAGTTATATAGAAATGTTCTTAGACTAGTTAATATACTAAGTATATAGTAAACAACAGTCATAAGACCTCTCCCTAGACTAATTCATAGACTAGTCACTAGTCTAATATATAAACTAATGATGATATTAGTCTATTCAAAGATTAGTCACTGCACTAGTCAAGAAATCAGTCTTTATACGAAGCAGGAAGATAAATAATCTGAAAAACGATTAGATACTGTTAATTCTAAAAGCTAGGTTGATTATGGGAAAAAGTAAGTACCATTTTAAAGTTTCAATTATCCAATTTTTCAACATTATTTTAAGCAATATTTTAAACTTTTGCAATCCTAGGTCAAGTGTATATTTGTAAGAGTAACTCTATATACTTTTGTGTACTCGTGTACATTAAAACTACTTTTAAATGACTTGAACTTGGTGAAAAAAGTATAATAAAACCCAATGCTTTCACATGCAATTGTAAGTTTGTGTAGTCTATATACAAAATGTAGATCTACATGTTGGTAATTGTATTACACGCATACATACATATTTATTTACATACTTATGACATCACTTTGTTATATTTAATTTAAATTATAAGAAATAGTATGGTTAAAAACAAATGACAATACATATATGATTCTATATATTTAGTCTTGTGAAAAAACTTCACTAGACATACATACATATGTATATGTAATCCTCTTCATTTATATTACAATAGGTAGGGTGTTCTTTCAGAAACTGGCAACAACAAAAACAATACAAGTATGAGATGCATATATTCTCTCAGAATCCTTTTTGTGGTATTTTTAACATGTTATTGTTTTACGCTATTCCTGTTCATGCATGCACACATACATGCACACTCATACATAATTACATAAACATATGCACATCACATACGTAATCGTGTATGTGTATAGAATGTCGTCACATTAGCACAACATGTGGCCCATAAAAGTTCTCCTTTGTTTGGCTGGCCACATAATAACAACACAAACAAAAAAAAAAAACAACAACAACACCACCATCAGTTAAACCCACTTATATATTAATGTATGTATGTGTGTCAACCTCTTCATACAAGTACAAAAGGTTGAACACTTATTATATTCCGTGCAACATTTTTATTTTTTTTTTTCACATACACTTATAGACAACGTTTTTTTATTTGTATTTATTTATGTATATGGGTTTGGTGGCCGTGAAAGCTTATTATAGACCAGTAAAACAACAAGGATATAAGAAGTAAAATAATAACAAAATAAAAATATACATTTAAATATACGAGAGTTGTTTAAAGAAGTTAAAAAATATTTATTATAAAGAATAGTATAAGTTAAGAATATCGATCGCATGTTTCTGTTAAATGCCATGCTCTCCGCAAAAATATTTTAAATATGTTAATAAAAGTTGCAATATCGGAAAGAATTATACTGACAGCTACATTAGTCGCTTTCAACGAAATATTCAAAATTTTTGTAGTAAAAATACTACAGAATCCCTTATTTATGTAATTTCCATTAACACCACAAACACATGTAAGTTTTTAAGATCTTTTTAAAATCCGTATTCGTTGAAATTGTCCTTCTGGCTGGAAATTAATAAAACCAAAATGATTTTTATACAGTTTTTCAGCCTTCTTAATGTACACAGACTGTGGGAAATTAAAATTTCATTGTTGTTTTTGTAGTTGTTATTGTTATTGTTGATGTTGTTGTTGTTTTTTTTTGGCCAAGTGTCTGTATTTATGATTTTTAATGTTTTTCACATTTAAAATAGTGTGTGGCAGCAGCATAAAGAAAGATTTATGTTTGACATTATGACTTCGTTTTTGGTTATAAAAAAAAGAATATAACAAAAATTGTTGTACAAGTGTTATTGTTACAAATAAATTTTGTTTTTATCATAAATTTCATTTTCATGTTGTTTTTCTCATTTAATGGCAAGTGATTAATTATACATGATGTTGATTAAATGGAAATTAAAAGATACAAAGAAATAACAATTAAGAAATATTACTAAAAAAAATAATAATGCTTTATAATCAGAACAAACAAATAATTTAAAGATAAAGTCTTAAGTGGGTGAAAGTAATGATATTTAACATAGATAGATTCATTTGTTTACCAAAAAAACCACAAACAAACTTTTAATTGTGGGAGAATTTCGAAAAAATCAGTTAAATTGAGCACAAATATTCTTTACTCTTAAATAAATAAAGTAATAGTAGACGTATGATTGTTATTATAACACTCATACGTAGTGCAGTACCATTAAAACTACCTAATATTATGCACAGCGGGTAAAAGGAACGTGAAATTGTTATTAATATATCTAATTTCTGCTTTGTTTAATTTCCAAATTTAGGAAAGGGATCAAATGTTCTTAAACGAAGAACCTGCGTTATGTGAAAAATGAAAAACAATTGGAATTGCTTTACCATATGGTCAACGCTTTGATAAAAAGTGCAAAGTGGATTTTTTTTAAATTTTAGTTGGGAATCGAACACCATTATTCTCTTTCCTCCCAATAACAACTTAATTTACTGGTATTTTTGTTCATTTCACAAAGTATTGTGTACTGTGGCGTATGATATATATTTTATTACTTATACGCAGTGTAGTTTGTATTTACATATCATAAACATTGACAAACAAATATACATTTTATGCTCCCAATGATTCTATTTCTTTAAAATTATTCAAAAATAAAGAAAATTAAAAACACAATTTTTTTTTGTAAGTATTTCTTTCACAAATTTAACATTATTATTATTTACAAAATCTTATACATAATCACCTTCAGTTACAATCACATTAGTATTGACATCAACATCCACAAATTATATTCATAAATCTCATATAAGTCTAGCAATTATTCATTTATATATATTTTACCTTTATAATGTCAGTTGTCACAAATTAAGCTTGTATCGTTTTGTGTGTTTAACAAACATGACCAGACGACATACAAAAACATATTAAGTCAGACATCATTTATTATATTCTGAATAACCATAAAAAATTTAAAAGATACGTAACATATAATATAAATATTTATATCTAGATACAACAGTATGGATGGATTACACATTTGCAAACACTGATGCAATATAAAATATTATAGTAGTTTGTGAATGCGAAAAAAAAAATGAATAAATAAAATATCAAATATATTTTATTTAGTTTTTTGTATACGTTTTTTTTGTTTCATTCATGTCAGTACAGTTTAATACCTGTAAAATTTGAAAACAGTTTAGTTGTTTACTAAGACCTTAAAGTATTCTCTACTTTTAAATATTAGTATGTGACTCTTACAGATTAGTCATTTTTAAAGTGAATTTTTAATAATTTTATGTTATTAACCAAAGCTTCTTCGATGTTGATATGTCAACAATTAAAAGGTTACAACTATTTTAATAATTTGATTATAAATTTCTTACATATTAAACGATTTTGTTTACCATGCTCTATGTAGAGTACTTTAAATACTTCAAATTTACGTAATAAATGATATTGCAACATGTACAAAAGTATTTGTATAAGTTAGTAAATAACAAAGAAAAATTCATTTAAAAAAATCATTCGTAATTTTAAGCTCTTATGTTGAATTCTTTAAAAAATCTACTTTAAATTAATAACTATATTTTTCTATTTTATTTAACTTTATCTTACAGTATCCTGCAGTACAGTAACTGTAACAAAATGCCAAGCGGCTTTAAGAACCCTACAAGCCTTTCAGTTCTTTCGTCCTACATGCCTGTGTAAAGAGCCTGGCATGGATCCAGATTGTAATCATTTTAGAGATTTCCTATTCGATCATCCTTGTGGATTTGTGCTTAAAAAAGGTAAGTTTTATAAATAATAAACAGTTATATGTTGAGCAACACTTAATGAAATAAATAATTTAATTTAAAAATTTCTTTTTTGAGAGTTTCATACACGTGATTTTTATGTCTTTAAAAACTCACGTGCCTTTTTGCAAACAAAAACTTATGGAAAGAAAGAAAAAAATCCTTAAGATTTCTTTTACTTTTCTGTTTGAACAAAAGCCAACTTATTTTTGCAACAACAAATTGTGTTTTAAGTGTTTTATTGTTTTTTGTTGACAATAAAAATCTTGTTGCTACTGCTGATGTTATTGTTTGTAAAGTGTTTACGTCGCAGGAAATGTTAAAATTTCTTAAAAAAAAAATAAATTGTTTTGTTTGTTCCCCTTTATACCTTTGTCGTTGGTTTGAAAAGATTATGAATGAATTTTAGTTGTCATTTTTAAGGTTTTCAGTTGGCACGTATAAGGAGTGAAATGAAATTAGGTTAAGAGTTTGCAAGTATCTTTATATTTGTTTATTTGGTGAGGTAAAAGGAACAGCAAGTTATATAATTGAAGACACCCGATAAAATGAGTAACTTAACGCTTTCTGCAAAAAGGGGACTCGAGTTGATTACGTAAATTCTTTAGAACAAGTTTTATAGAGGGATTTAGTTTCATATAGTGGCAATTTAGTGTCATGTGAAAAAACTTTTAAAATCGATGTCTTTCGATTTGGATCAAATTTGCACCAAGGTTAGTACTATTGGGTAGACACAAATTTTCAGCTTTATCGGTCAAGAACTGCCAGATAAAGTCCCTTGGGACATCACCAATTCGGTGACTTTTTATTTTTGAAAATAATCTACTACTATTTTGCTTTAGAATTTAATTAAAACCTCAAAAAGTTTATATGTAAAGTGTTAGTAATTTAAATAATTTCTTAAAAAATATTTTTTTTAATTTTATTTAACTATATTTTCAGCCGAAAGAGATCCATATCCTATAGATGCATTGCCAACATGCAATCATGCCTTATCAGTGTGTCAGCAAGAGAAAAAATGTCTAAAACTTTTCGAAGATTTTAAGGCTCATTGTAAAGTTCGAGACAATAAATGTAAAATGGAAAACAGGTAATTTCGTAATAAAAGAAAAACAAAAACTTTAAGAAAATTTATTATACATACACACATATAATGGCAAACTAAATAACAAGTTAAAATTTTTACCCAAAGGAGTCAACAACTTGTGCAAATAACTGTAATAATACTAATAACTACTACTACTACTAGCACGATTGTTATTCTGCTTCTACAACTTTTAAGAGTTTTTCATTTATTTGTATAATTTTCAATTGACTGCACCAAAAAACTCTTTCTCTCTATAAATACACATTTCTATATAAACTTGCTTAAATAATTGTATAAATGTTATATTCTCCCCTCTTATTTTCAATTATTACAACTATCATTGATAATTACAATTGCTCTAACGATGGCTCAATAATTAATAATTATGGCCATAAGCATATTTTCAAGTGCTGTTGCATGCAATTTTTATATTGGGGAGAAAAACATAAAAATATTGTTTTTTTTTTATAGAAAAACGTGTTGTACAATATAATCTACAATTCCTAGAAACCCCATAGTAAAACTCATTTATATTGTATGTTTAATTTTTTTTCGAAAAAAATCTCTTTCTCACTTATACATTTAAAGTAAACTACAAACCCAACAGTTTTCTTTTAGACAATTTACCTTAAAGTTACATATGTACATTCCCAGCAAAAACTCGGTAATGACTTATACTTGCTTAAGCACTTACTTACATTTTTGATTACTACATATCGTGTGCATTATTTTTAAGTACTCTTATAATATTATCAGATACTCAGCTACTCTATTTTAAGTTTTGTCGTTTTATTTTTGACTCCTTATTTGTAAGTACATATTTAAGTAGTTACTTGTAAGCGAGCATAGTAAGTACTTGCCTCCAGTGTCATCACCGTGTTACAATAAGGTGTTAGAATTAGAGATTCCCGAGTATCAACTTTATTGTGAATTTGATGTACGCACATGTCCCAAATGATGAACATGGGAAAAATCTGAAAAAAATATTTTTTGAAAGTGTCCCTACCACCAATTGAAAATTCTGATCGTAGTACAAATATACCAGCGAGAGACAGGAAATAAAAAAGAACTCTCTGATCGCTTTTATGTGAGAACTTAGATAACAGTAAAACCAAGAGATGAACACAACCAATATAAGAGTCTTAGCAGTTCCCTATTAAAGTTCTTTGCATATCTAGAGAGTCTGAACCGCCAGGAAAATTGTATTTTTCACTCATACATTTAAAATAAAGTAAAACTTATTAACTCATACACATGCAACTAGTTTTACTTAGCATTAAAATAAAACTGAACTTTATAGTCTCTCAGGTATATTGTTGCAGCAAGTAACTAAAGAGTTTTAACTAGAATCATAATGTTATGGTAGAATACAATATGAATTTAATACTAACATCTATATGCAGAATGTGAAGTATACATAATCTGTATATTAGGGTGACACGATTGTTATCAATTTGACATTAAGCAAAGCAACGATCGATCCTTAAATCGGAATCATAAGAAAAGAAAACATAATTCCATTTCGTTTCAATGCTTTACGATTGATTGTGTGTGTATTTTGCATTAAGATCGTATCTATTATCTATTAAAATGCAGAATATATAAATATATCAAAGAAGCAAAATTGAGAAAAATTCGATTCGATTTGATATGCAGAATATGGGTAATCCGTTTCTATAAAATCAAAATAAAAGAAAATACTTCGGATTGAATAAAAATAAATTTGAATTTCGATTCAAAAACATTTTCCAAGTCGAGTCTATAGCTCTGCAATGGAAGAAATTCCATATTAGATCTTATAAAAATAAACTGCATTTTATTACAGTTTTTGAATACTGGTTCTCCTGGCATCAAAATCGATTATCTATATATATAAAATTCGAACGTTACTGACTGACTGATTCATCATCGCACAGCCTAAACGGTTGAAGCTAAAAAGCTGAAATTTGGACAGGCGATTGGTCACCAAAAAGATCCAATAAGACTCGATTTTTGGAAATTCGAATGTTTAAGGGGAAAAACGGGTAAATTCGATAACCTCATATCTCCTAAATTAGAAAAGATACAAAAACAGTTTAAAGCTTATTGTCGTTCATTTAATTTGATTTGTATTAAAATGTGAATGAATACATAATGGGCTCCTACTACGATATTGCAACTGTAATAAAATGTTTATTACTTCAATAGGCAGAAAAAAGTACCAAAATGGGAAAAACGGGAAACTTTATTTTATTCAAACTCACTGACCCAATTTTAATAAAATTAAAGAAATTGATAGATATAGTAACACTAAATATACCAATGGGGTGTTACTTGGAACTCCGATACAAAGGACTATTTTTTGGTACTTTTTCGTTTTTTACCTGGTACTTTTTGTGTTTTTTATAATGTGATCCTATAATATGATCCTAGAAACATGATATTAAGCATGTGAACCCCGGACTTAATGAGAATCTATAAAAGGGGAGTTTTTGGTACTTTTTCGTTCTTTAAAAGGTAATTTTTGAATTTTCTATAATATTGAGCCTAGAAGCATGAAATTAAGCATGTAGGGCCCGGACTAAGTAATAAATTATTAAAGAGGATGTTTTGGTACTTTTTCGTTCTTCAAAAGATACTTTTTGAATTTTCTATAATATTGAACATAGAAACATGAAATTAAGCATGCAGGGCCCGGAGTAGGAGAGAACATATAAAAGGTGACTTTTTGGTACTTTTTCGTTCTTCAAAAGGTACTTTTTGAATTTTCTATAATATTGAACCTAGAAACATGAAATTAAGTATGTGGGGGCCGGAGTGAGTGATAAAATATAAAAGGGGATTTTTTGGTACTTTTTGGTGCTTCAAAAGGTATTTTTTGAATTTTCTATAATATTGGACATAGAAACATGAAATTAAGCATGTAGAGCCCGGAGTAAATGAGAACATATAAAAGGGTACTTTTTGGTACTTTTTCGTTCTTCAAAAGGTACTTTTTGAGTTTTCTATAATATTGAACATACAAACATGAAATTAAGCATGTAGAGCCAGGAGTAAATGAGAACATATAAAAGGGAACTTTTTGGTACTTTTTCGTTCTTCAAAAGGTACTTTTTGAGTTTTCTATAATATTGAACATACAAACATGAAATTAAGCATGTAGAGACCGGAGTAAATGAGAACCCTTGAAAGGGGACTTTTTGGTACTTTTTCGTTCTTTAACTGGTACTTTTTGAATTTTCTATAATATTAAACCTAGAAACATGAAATTAAGCATGTATGTGAGAACCTATAAAAGGGGAATTTTTGGTACTAGGTACATTTTTAATTTTCTATAATATTAAACCTTGAGAGATAAGGAGTAAATAAGAATCTATAAAAGAGAACCCTTTGGTACTTTTTCGTTCTTCAACTGGTACTTTTTGAATTTTCTATAATATTGAACTTAGAAACATAAAATTAAATAAAGGATGTCTTTTGGTATTGTATAAATATAAAATGAAACACGTAGTATCCTGATTAAACGAAAATACATATATAAAAAGAGACTTTCTGGAACTTCTGGTTGAAAATTTAATATGCACCATCCTTATTCATCTAAAATCTAAAAAAGGGACTTTTTCTTACATTTTCGTTCTCCAACTGATATTTTTTGAGTTTCCTGTAATATTGAAACTAGAATCAATCATTATTGAATGAAAACCTATGAAATATTGAACCTAGGAACCTGTACGAAAATCTATAAAAGGGGACTTTTTGATATTGCAGATATACATATTGGACTGACTGAAAATTTACAATAATATTTATTTTATTTCATTACGATGAGGATAGCGAAGCACGCTGGGTATAGCTAATTCGATTATAAAACTGTATAATAATTTTCAATTATTATTAAAATAGAACTCAATTAAAGAATCGTGATCGCTTTAAAGGGAATGAAATTTTGTTTAAATCTTATCCGCCGTTTTTTCCACTGTATGATCTATCAATCAGAAAGTCAATAAAAATGTATGTATAAAAGTGTTGTATTCAGATATGTCGTCTCTTATGCATATATCTACTATCCTTGTGTCTTAAATTTAATTTGAGAACTTAGATCATTATGGGTTATAACTTCACAATTTAAGAGAACTACTATTTTTTTAAAACCAAACCTTTTTTAGATCCAACCGAACCTTCTACGAGAAGATGGACGGACACAGCTAGATCATTTTAAAATATTACAAGGATGCAATAGGCAGTAGATGTTATACCCTAATGTGAATATGATTAAATGTACATATATACACTTATGTATGCTTCTTATTGTTTGTTCAAACAATTTTTTATTTAAGTTTTAAATTTTATTAAGAGTCCCTTAAGGTTACTAGTTTAGTTATTGTAGGGAGTGCATCAAATACTACTAACATACTTACATATGTATATGCAACAAAAAAAAGACCATAGAATCTACTTGCAACTATAAAATATTAAGCAGAAAAGTTTACAACTTTTATGATGTTATTGTTTTAGTACTCTTTTGTATATTAATGTTAAACAAAATATTTAAATCTATTGAAATTATTAAATTTTTTCCAACTAAAACAATTTAAAATATAATTCTAAAATGATAATTGTAAAAGGAAGGGACAAATACAAAAGAGCAATGAAGTAGAATTTTAAAAATGTTGAGAAAATTAAATTAAATTTGAAAATGAGTATTTTTTGTGAATGGATTTTCATGGATATATTGATCATTTAAAAAAATTTTACTAAAGAGCATAATTTGCAATTCGTAGAAGTAGTTTTGACCACCTGTATATAATGGGTAATATAAAAATTTCGAATAAAAAATAGTATGATTTTGAACATGTTTCTTTCCGTTTTCGAATAAATTCGGTATACACCTACTTCTTGTAAATACAAAATTTTAAGTTCTGCAAAATTTCTAAATTCGTTACGCTTTAGATTTTATTGAGGTCATTTTTACATAAGATTTTTATAAAGGTCGTTCCTCAGGACACTCTAGTGTACAATCGGACTTGTTTTAATTCAAATATTTTTCAGTATTTTTATATGGTGATAAGAATCTATTTACGTAATTAAACATAAAATCTTTTCCAATATTTATTTTAAAATTCAGATAAAATTACATTATTAAAGGATAGTCACCCTAATTTAAATTGTACTAAAGGGCAAAGAAATCAAATATTCATTAGAGTTTACTTTGCTATTTTAGACAAGTGCACAGTTGTTTAAAAATAACATTTTCTAGCAAAAATGTTAAGTTATCAACAAAATTGGGAATAAAAAATTTGTGTAAAAAAAAAAAAAAATACGAAATGTATTTATTTTTTAAGTAAACAAATTATTTATTATGTATGGATGATATTAATATATGTATGTTAATTTTCTTCTATTTTCAGAGATGCATGTCATGATTCTTGGACAAATCTGAGATTATCACCCATGTTTGGTTGTATATGTCCAAATAATCATATGAAAAAACGCTGTGATCGTATATTTAATATAGTTAATCACAATCCGTGTGTCGGTAAGTTGTTCTCAAGACACTCGTTCAACTATTAAGAAATCAAATAAACAATAGAAAATTAAAAAAAAAATTAACCCAGAAAAAAAAACAACAACAGAAATTTACAAAAATACACTGAAAGGAATTAAAAAAACGAAAAACATTAATTAATAAAACATAAAAACACTAGAAACATAATTTTATATACAAAAAAACGAAAAACTAGTAATTATTTATTATTGTTATTATAATTTTTTAATTATATTAATATAATATTTTAAGTTTTCTTATGTTTTAGTTATTTACTTTTAATTTTTGAATATTTTTGTATTTTTTAATTTTATTTTAAGTTTAATTTAACTTAAATTTTATTTTCTATCACTCGCCTTTAACCAAAAAAAAAAAATAAAAGTAAAATAACAACCTACAAACTTACGCACGCTTCTGCATTTAAACCAAAAAAAAGTATAAATTTAAAATTGTGTATATTTGATTTGAAACCAAAAGTAAACTAAATCTTTAAAAAATCCTTGTATTTATTAGTTTAATTAAAATTAAAAAAAAAAAATAACATAAAGCTAAAGACTGTTACCAAGATGTTATAAATATAATCATTAAATCCTTAAATACCAAATAGTAGTGTGTGTGCGTTCCTATCTTTCACCATATTTTTTTTCCAAACAAAATAAAAAAACAATTCTCTCGCTCTCTACTCACTTTAAACTAATCACCACGAAATTTCTAAATATTAAGAATTTTTTGAAAGAAAAAAATTCTAAATTATCTAAGCATTTGCTTCAGTTGTATTTTAAATGTATATAAAAAGTATTGAAATAATATTGAAAATTTTAACCAAATATTGAGGCTGTATATAAGTAAAAGAAATAATTGTGGCTTTTAACTGCACCATTTGAAAATTGTACAGCAATACCAGCACTGTTATACTTGTTAAAGAGTACGAATTATTTTCTCTACATAGTACTTACTGTTAAGGTTAGTTTATTTGCTTTGTTACACTTTTTTGTATATTATTTTAAAATTTGTATTTTTTTCAATTATTTATTTTTAATGTTTTTTATTCACCAGCACCTTTAAATTAAGAAATTTAGCACTTGTATTAATCGTTTTTATCAGACAAATTCTTCAAATAGTACGTTCTTAATAAAGAAAATTTATAAATTTTATTTTGCAAAGTAATCAATTTGTGTTAATTTCATCGCTAGATGCTCTAAAAAATTTTCCTTTTCTTTTTTTTGTATAAAACCCTAAAATTGTTCATTAATAAGGTATATTTCGCACCAAATATCAGTCAGAACAGAACTGGAACAGACATAGCTGAATAAATAAATAATAAATAATTTCTAAAGAATGTGTGTGTCGAAAGCTTTCCCACAACAAGTTCCGTGAATGACAAATTCGAACAAAAATCTTTGAGTGAAACACTGCTTCCAGAATCATTTAATAGGTCTAGTTTTAAATGCAGTTCTGAAAGTAAAAATTTAAGACAAAATCATTTGCCAAAACAAAAATACAATAACAATTCCATTTTTTCTGTGATATTTATCAAATGGACTTTTTTCATATCCGAAATAACATTTTTAAACTGGATCTATCAATTCGAGATTTAAAAGAGGTCCTTACTTAAGTCTACTATTTTTATAATTTTTATATAAGTTTATTTTTCTGTTCATAAGTTGATCTCATAAGGAACAAATACAATTTGTAACTAGGTATAGGTATTGAAGTCGGTTTAGCGATGCCCGTCTACGCAAGCCCCCTTTTTAGTTAAGTTTGTTTTCAAATGTCTGTCCGTCTGTATGTTTGTTGAAATCAATTTTCTGAAGATCCCAGATTTTCGGGATCCAAATCTTCAACAATTCTGTCAGACATGCTTTCGAGAAGTTTTCTATTCAAAATCAGCAAAATCGGTTCATAAATAACGGCGATATGAGCAAAAATCCGAGACAACCTCTAAAAACGTCATCAAAAATTGAGAATTTTCTAGCATGCTGCGGCAGAGATTATAAATAAACAACAACAACACACACAATCATACCGTAAATTTTGTTATTGGAATTACTTGTTTATAAAAACACTGCACAGAAAGAACAACAATTACGAATGAAGCAGTGTATTGTTATTGCCTATAAACATGAAATTAAGTATGTGGAGCCCCGATTAAGTGAGAACAAATAAAGGGGGAGTTTTTGGTACTTTTTCGTTGTACAAAAGGTATTTTTTGAATTTTCTATAATATTGAACCTAGAATCATGAAATTAAGTATGCAGAGCCCGGAGTATGTGAGAACAAATAAAATGTGACTTTTTGGTTCTTTTTCGTGCTTCAAAATGTAATTTTTGAATTTTCTATAATATCGAACCTATAGACTAAATAATTTCAGCATTTAGGGCCCGAAGTAAATGATAAAATATAAAAGGGGATGTTTTGGTACTTTTTCGTTCTTTAAAATGTACTTTTTGAATTTTCTATAATATTGAGCCTAGAAGAGCATGAAATTAAGCATCCTTTTATTTATGAAATTAAGTAAGTGATAAAATATAAAATGGGATGTGTTGGTACTTTTTCGTTCTTCAAAAGATACTTTTTGAATTTTCTATAGTATTGAACATAGAAACATGAAATTAAGCATGCATCCGAAGTAGAAGAGAACATACAAAAGGTGACTTTTTGGTACTTTTTCGTTCTTCAAAAGGTATTTTTTGAATTTTCTATAATATTGGACATAGAAACATGAAATTAAGCATGTAGATCCCTGAGTAAGTGATAAAATATAAAAGGACCAATAAGAAACTTTTTGCCCAAAAAATCACAAGAAGAGTCCATAACCGATCCGCAAAACAGAGTGGTGGAAGCAGTACATTTAAAGAATAAAAAACAAGTAGTTTTATCACTACTCAATTTATCAATACCTTTCACTGAGGTAAATTTCGTAATTTTGTCATATGGCTAATTATGCACGGATCAGTATAAAATTTACGTCGAAATAAAAATTTCTAAGAGATTTTTAAACGTATGACTGATTTTCGGATCTTAATCTTAAAGTAAGTTTAAAAATTTCCACAAATTTAAAAAATGGAGTCACTATTTGCAAATTACTAGTATAGAGCATCATACGATCGGCCTTAGACTACTACAACTTCTGGCTCATTTTCAATTGAAATTACATATCTTGGTTTTATTTTCAAGCAACTTAATTAATTAACTAAATTTATTTAATTTAATTTTTAATTTATTATCTTTTTGTCACTTTTACAATATTGTTTGTTAAAAAAAAAAACATCAAAAAAATCACTGTAACTCTTATGAGAAAGCACCTAATTGGTATGCACATCTACACATACAATAAATTATGCACTCTACAACCTCTACACTAACTATTTCACAAATTAAAAAGCACTCTATTAATTTACCAAAGAAAGTAAAAATATAAAAAAAACTCACTTAATTTTAATGCACTCTCTGTACTTAAAAAAGCACCTTATGCACTTTTTGTCTTCTTTTTTTCTTTCTTTCTCTTCCTCCACAACTTTTATTTTCGTTTTGCTTTATGTCTCGTCAAACCAAAAAAAAAAAAAAACACAACAAAAAATGTTTAATTACAGACAGATTAATATTCTTTCCCAATGGTTTAACGCCAAAGTTGAAACAACAATTTAAACAGGAAAAGCTAAAGAAAAAGCAACAAAGGCAACAGAGAAAAAAACAAAACCAACAAACAGCCACAGCGAAAACAACATCATTAAAACAGCGACAACAGTTACACCACCATCAACAACATCAGCAGCAGCAACATTATAATATAAGCCAGCAACATAATTATATACAACAGCAGCAGCATCACAGGCAATATAGTTATACTAGTAGTGGTGGTGGTGGTAGTGCTGTTGGTGGTGAAAGTGAAAATCTTAATAACAATAACAACAATATTGAAGATTTCAATGGGGATTTTCATTATAATGAAAATCGTAAAGACTATATGGAAATAGGTGATGCTGCTAAAGGAAACTTTCCAAATACCCACTACAATAGTGACAATGAAAATGTGGTTATTGGTGTTGCAGCTGCTGATGGTGGCAACAATGATGATGACGATGATGATGATGATTATGGCGATGAGGATGATGATTATGAAGAAAATGATTACGATGATCTAATACGTGCCGAAATCTATTCAAATTATCCTCATTATTTACATCCACCCTCATGGGGTCTTAATAATCCCTTAGTTTTAGCCTCCCATAGTCCTCATACTTACGACGATGATGTTGTTATAGAAATTGGAGAGAATAAACCCACAACAACGTCCATAAGTGTGATTAAACATCAGCAGAAGCAAGTGCAACAAATGTCACCACCTTCAACCATACACCTGGATGATTTAGAACAAAATGTTGACGATGTTGTTGTCGTTGTCGATACTGGCTCACGTTCGCATAAAAATATTGGTGGCATTAGTGTTGGCATTGGCACCATACAGACAACCGGTCTGGGTGCTAATGACATTCATGATATGCATCGACAAACCTATTATACCCATAGTGAAGATATTCTTTATAAACAACATCAGCAGCAGCACAAATTTAATAGTCCAGCAAATGTTGCAACCACAACACCATCGTCTAATCTGTATGCAAGTGATATTAATAAACATCAAACAAAAAATATAATGTATGTGTAATGCTAATATATTTACATTTATGTATATTGCCATAGGTGAAAGTTTATGCCATTAGAATAGTATTAAGGTGATAAGAAATGCACTAACAATACACACACATACCTCAATGCACAAATACTAACAATAGCACAATGATATAACTTGCCACATGCACAAGATTATTTTGCACATCACATCACAAATTTAATTCTATTAAGTATGAGTATTTACTTTAATATGAAAAGGTTTAAAAAATCTTAGAAATTCCTAAATGTTTACAGTATAGTTAATAAATTCTGAATAATTTTTTAAGTAAAATTAATAAACATTTGCCACGACTGTGTTAAAAGGATCCACAGGACAGTAATTTTTTTTAGTTTTTGTATAATTTTTCATAAAATTGATTTCACAATCAGCAAAAGTGTCATAATTAATTTTAAAGTTTACAGCAGGCGTCATCGAATAAACTATTTTATCGAAACCACGTTTCGATAGCGAAATTAACATCAAAAAGAATGATATATTTGTACACTACACCACCATAGTGGAGAGAAGGGTATTATGCATTTGTGCTGACGTCTATAATGCACAAAAAATATTTGTCATATATCAAACAAGTACAAAGATCAACTCAGAATCACTTTCTGAGTTGATTATCAAATGTCCGTCCCATACTGGTGTAGAACGTTTTGCCCGATTCAAATGAAATTTTACACGCTAAAGTTTTAAATTTGAATCTCATGGGTCCATCATGTTGCCACTAGTCTGCTGTCAATTAATTTTTATAGCATAAGAGGTATTCGCATTTAAAAATCAACAATTCAACATTTTCACCTAGCCTCCTTCAGTTTTTTATGTCAGCGAATATATTCCGATTTTCTTTATTTTTCTTTTATTCGCTAAACAACAAATTTACATATCAAACGGTGAAATAATTGTTTAAAAATCAATCAAACTGAGTCCAAAGTTATTTATTTATACCCTGCTTCACCATCAGTGGTGGTAGAGGGTATATATGTATATAAGTTTGTCATTCCGTGTGTTACACCAAGAAATATTCATCTGAGACCTAATAAAGTATATATATCCCAGCAAAATATTTGCTTACAAATTCACTAGAAAAATCACCAGAATTCATCGAGTAAAGTGCTTACAATTCTACTAAAAAAGTACTTATTTTTGTTTGAGATTTTCCAAAAGTAAGTCAATATTATTTGGTTGGAAATAAGTTGTTTTTTTAGTAGAGTTATTTATAGAATATTTATGAAAAAATTAAAATAAAAAGTCGACACAGACTGGGGTTGAACTCAATACCTTCCGTCTGCCAGTTGGATGCTCCACTCACTACACCACTGCTTAGCTATTTTATTGTGCGTCAAATAATAGTTTTCACACACAAATACTATTTTATTTTCTGTTTGTCTAAAAATAGATATTTGATATCGTGTGCACAAAAAAAGGAAAAACAAGTAAGAGTGTTATATTCGGCCATGCCGAATCTTATATACCCACCATCAAATCATCCTTATAAATAAACTTTGATATTATCGATCTATGTTGAATCATATGTCGATATTAATATGAACATCAGGGAAATATTTGGTAGATGGAATTTAATAAGGGCTTAAGCATGGACCGTGCTCTTCCGAATTAAAAATATTAATTTTGTTTGATCCAATATTTATAACCATAAACTGTTTTTTTGTAAGAGTGGTTATATGGAGGGTAGAGTCAATGATGGACCTATCCTTGTCGGTTTATACAATAATTATTTGTATCTAATGTAGCTGTACTTGTATCTTTAATTCAGTCATGAGGTTTAAAATATTTATCTGAAGAGAACTGAAAATGGGTGTTTGATTAGTTATCGTCATCAAATTCAGTTGAAAACTTCCAGTCCTATAAAACTACCGTAATTTGGAAGAACTTTTGAGCCATACATGAGCGTTAAAGTGATTCTCTGGAGTGAACCGTATAAGTCAATTATGGATCGATACTTCTAAAATTTAAAACGATTTTTAGTTTTTGGCTAGTACAAAACTTGTTTACGTAGATTTTCACTGCTCTAATCGCATTTTTTAGTCAGTAATGAGCGTTAAAGTCATTATCTGAAGGGGACCTTATAGGAGGGTAGGGTCAATTACAGACTGATCCTCATAAAATTTAGTAGGAGATTTTAGCTAATACGAAAATTGTTTATGCCGAAATTCATCGATGTACTCGCAGTTTTAAGCTAGTAATGAGCTTTAAAGTCATTTTCTGAAGGGGACTTTACAAGTGGGATAGGGTTAATTAACGACCGATCCTAATAAAATTTGATAAAGAACTTTTGGCTTGGACAAAACTTGTTTATGTAGAATTTTACTTCTGTACTCACATTTTTGAGTCAGTAATAAGCCTTAAAGTAATTTTCTGAAGGGGACCTTATATGGGGGGTAGGGTCAATTATGAACCGATCCTTATAAAATTTTACGAAGAGATTTAAATTCTTATAAAACATGTTTGTGCCAAATTTCACCTCTATTGATGCTGTCCTTAGCCCGTTATGTTCGATAAAGTCATTTTCTGACGGGGACTTTTTATGGGCTGTAGGGTCAATTATGGGCCTATCCTTATAAAATTTTACAAAGAGATTTAGGTTCCCATAAAACTTGTTTGTGCCGAACTTCACCGCTATTGATGGTTCTCTTAGCCAGTTATGGGCCATAAAGTCATTTTCTGAAGGGGGCTTTATATGGTGGGTAGGGTCAATTATGGTCCTATCTTATAAAATTTTACAAATAGATTTAGGTTCTTATAGAACATGTTTGTGCCAAATTTCACCGCAATTGATGCTTCTCTTAGCCAGTTATGGGCGATAAAGTCATTTTCTAAAGGGGACTTTATATGGGGGGTAAGGTCAATTATGGACCGATTCTTGTAAAATTTTACAAAGAGATTTAAGTTCTCATTAAACATGTTTGTGCCAAATTTCACCGCAATTGATGCTTTTCTTAGCCAGTTATGGGCGATAAAGTCATTTTCTAAAGGGGACTTTATATGGGGGGTAGGGTCAATTATGGGCCTATCCTTATAAAATTTTACAAAGAGATTTATGTTCCCATAAAACATGTTTTTACCAAATTTCACCGCTATTGATGCTACTTTTAGCCAGTTATGGGCCATAAAGTCATTTTCTGAAGGGGACTTTATATGGGGGGTAGGGTCAATTATGGGCCAATCCTTATAAAATTTTGCAAAGAGATTTATGTTCCCATAAAACATGTTTGTGCCGAATTTCACCGCTATTAACGCTTCTCTTATCCAGTTATGGGCGATAAAGTCATTTTCTGAAGGGGACTTTATATGGGGGGTAGGGTCAATTATGGACCGATCCTTATAAAATTCTACGAAGAGATTTATGTTCCCATAAAATATGTTTGTACCGAATTTCACCGCTATTGATGCTTCTCTTAGCCAGTTATGGGCGATAAAGTCATTTTCTGAAGGGGACTTTATATGGGGGGTAGGGTCAATTATGGACCGTTCCTTATAAAATTCTACGAAGAGATTTGTGTTCCCATAAAACATGTTTTTACCAAATTTCACCGCTATTGATGCTTCTTTTAGCCAGTTATGGGCCATAAAGTCATTTTCTGAAGGGGACTTTATATGGGGGGTAGGGTCAATTATGGGCCAATCCTTATAAAATTTTGCAAAGAGATTTATGTTGCCATAAAACATGTTTGTGCCGAATTTCACCGCTATTAACGCTTCTCTTATCCAGTTATGGGCGATAAAGTCATTTTCTGAAGGGGACTTTATATGGGGGGTAGGGTCAATTATGGACCGATCCTTATAAAATGCTACGAAGAGATTTGTGTTCCCATAAAACATATTTGTGCCGAATTTCACCGCTATTGATGCTTCCCTTAGCAAGTTATGAGCGATAAAGTCATTTTCTGAAGGGGGCCTTATATGGGAGCTAGGCGAAATCGTGGACCGATATTGCCCATTTTCAATACCAAACAAACTGCATCAACTAGAAGTATCTGTGCAAAATTTCAGCTCGCTAGCTACTTCCGTTTGGACTCTATCGTGTTTTCAACAGACAGACAGACGGACAGACGGACGGACATGGCTAGATCGTCTTAGAATCTAATAAGGACCCAGAATATATATACTTTTATGGGTCTTAGACGAATATTTCAATGTGTTACAAACAGAATGACAAAAACAATATACCCCCCATCTTTTTTGATGGTGGGTATAAAAAGAAAAAGTAACTGTTTTATGTTTGTTTGTTTCTTTATTTTGATTTTTTTTAGACTTTACATACAAAGTAAGTCATTAATAAAGTACTTAATGGTAATCATTGTAAGCAAAGATTTTGCTGGGATATTATGAATCCTTATGAAATTATGAGTCGATTAAGCTGCTCCGTCTGCCTGCCACAAACACTCACGTTAAAACTAAGCAAAAAAAATCAGCCAAATTTACTGAAAATAGTCACTATTGTCCTAAGTAGTTTGGTTTTGAAAATCAGCCAAATCGGTCCACAACGTAAAAAGTTATGAGTAAAAATTTCAGACTACCTCGAAAAAAATTTGTTTTTTTTCCTAATTCTTAAGTAGTTTTCTCAGAAACTACTAATGATAATTAAATGAATTTTGCCACACGTTATTTTCTTTGCCTAGGGATCAAATTTGTATGTTCAAGCACCCATACAAAGGTACATATTCTCGGAAATAAATTTATAGTTAATAACTTCGGCAAAAATATCGGTATCACCACGAAATTTCTCACATATGTATATAATATGAACAGAAATCATATTACCAACGTAGCTACATTATTGATCATAGCTCCCATATAACTAATTAAGAAATAAAGATATTAGTATAATATTTGACACGAATATGTTTTGAGTATACTTATGTATATCACTTTGCAAAATATTTTTCGGATTAATCCATAATTCGGCATAGCTTCCATATAAGGCCCATTTCCAATAACCACGTAAACGCACATATTTCATAACTCAATGAAGATATCAGTATAAAATTCTAAATGATAGCACCCTCATCATGGAAGTATAATTTAAAATTTCGCAATTTATTAAATACGTATCTTGAAATATTTAGAAGGGTTTTCATAAAAATTAGCTTACAGATGGAGGGTATTTAAGAGTCGTCATAGCCAAATATAGCACTCTGACTTGCTTATTTTTAAGTTATCGGGGTTCCATAACCCCGCCTCTGGTATGGATATTATAGCTAAAGAAGAAAAAATTCCATTTCTGTGATTTTTCAAAACTTTTTTGGGAATTGAGGAATAATACCCAGGAAAAACTTACATTGAAAAGTAATGAGTTAAATAGCTAATAAAACCTCTTTTCAGTACTTCTTCATTAGCATTTTAAGTCATTATTTTAACACGGTGATGTCATTGGAGGCAAGTACTTCTACGCACGCTTACAAATAGGGACTTAAAGAAGTACTTGCAATTTCCCTTACAAAACAGTTGTTGAGTAAGTTGTTTTGTTTTTTAATAATAAAAAGAGCCAGCTAGAATACGAACCAGGGGCTTCGGTTTGTTAGTCAAATGTTCTACGCACTGCACCACTGCTTAGCTATTTTATTGCGCGTCAAATAATGGTTTTCACAAACAAAACTAATTTTGTTTTATTTTTTGAAAACACAATTCTTAAAACGCAATTAAATAAAATGTGCAAACAAAATGACAAAGCCGAAAATAAAGTACTTCTATATCAGATTATAAGAAAGCCATTACTAGAGTACTTCTATGTAATGCAGACGGTAAGTAGTAGTCATTGAAAAGTAAGAGGTTATGGAAGTACAACCCATTACCGAGTTTTTGCTGGGTACGTATACGTAATTTAGCAGTTACTTCAATAGTTAGATGATTATGCAGTATTTACTAACGATATATTTTTTAGCCTTTGTTTTTAACAAAATCTCAAATTTTGGTCTCCGAAATCCATTTTTTCCGATATTTTAATTATGATTTTTTTGTTAGTTAGAATTGTTTGTGTTATATGTGATGATATGTATTCTTAAAACTGATGTCTCTTAATAGGTTTAAATAAATCTTTGTGAACTTTTACTAGCTAACGTAAATCTTTAAATTACTTATACAGAATAAAAAATTTAGTTGACACAAAATTTTATTTACATATATTTCGTAGTAAAAACAATTTATTAACGAAACTAAAATCCCAAAACTATTTGAACAATTTTAAAATAATTTATTCCTTTGTGGATACTACATACACATTTTTTTCATGTATTTCGTATTAAACCACAATATCCACAAATTGATGTATAAATGAATTCATAGGTATACATATATACAAATATAGGTATACATACATATTTATTTTAAAATACTTATATTTTCAAATGTAAACATGTAGGTATGTTTTCAAGTATTTGTGTAATATACTTTAGATCTAAAATCTATTTGGTATGTGGGTAAATAACATATTCCTGTTTTACATTGATATTAAAATATATACATACAGAAATTAATATGTATATATATGTGTATGTGTATATTAAAAAAATTATATACAACAAAATATAACACTGAAGAATAACACTTCCGTTAGGTAAATTAGATTAATTATTTATTTTTAAATTATAATAAGATTCTGTTGATATGAAAATCTATAATGTAAATATGTATGTACTATATACACATCTTTGAAAATATATGACTTAAAAATCCCTGCAATTCTGCATGTCTGTCCGGAATTAGTAAATAATATATTACTTCGAGGATGTTAAAAAAAACTTCTCATACAAGTGTATATAAAATTGTTGGGTTGAACCTCGTAATTGCCACATATACATAGAGATTTGTATCCTTTTGTTTTTGTACTTGACTTTTGGGATTACTCATTTAATCTGATTTTATAATGAAACTTATTCGATTCACTAAATGAGGAATTTATATGAATAACTTTGAACACACAAAGGTAGACTAAAATAATAATTTTTTTTTTTTTTCAAAATATCAGATCGACACATAATGTGATAAAGTCAACTAACTAATTAATTGGATTTTTTGTGAATGTTCATATTGATTTGGAATAGAATTTTCGTGTGTCAAACTTGAATATAAATATTTTGAACAATCTTGTATTCTTAAGCGTTCAGTGGATAAGAAATGTCTCCAATAGTTTGTAGTAAATACATATATAACGGGTTATACAAGAACTCATTTCATAATTAAATAAGTAGGAAAGTATAGTCGGATATGGCCGACTTATTCCTATATAAAACTTAACTATACCAATTTTTGGTGAGATAGTAGTATATTTGACGTGGTAATGAGTTAAAAACCCAAAATCGGAAGCTCAGATTGTATGGGACTAGGTGAAATAATGCTTGTATGGCCCAAATTTTATCAAAACATCTTGAAAATTGTGGTCTGTAGCTTGCGCCAGCTAGCCGGACAGACGGACGGATATGTCTTAATCGACTTAGAAAGTGATTCTGAGTCGATCGGTATACGTTTCGAAGTACTTTTTATACTCTATTTGAAATGGACAGGGTCGATTTGGAATTTTCAAAAATTGTATAAAAGTTTTGGTCTTATGTTGACCAAATAAAATATAAACAGACGGTCTGATATATCTTAATTGACTCAGAAAGTGATTCTGAGTCGATCGGTATACGTTTCGACGTACTTTTTATACTCTATATGGAATGGACAGGGTCGATTTGGAATTTTCAAAAATTGTATGAAAGTTATAGCCCTAATGTTGACCTATAAAAAAAGGTTACAAAACTGTTATCAAGAATCGAAATTGATTAAAATTAATAAATATAAATGAATTAGTAAACCTAATCATATGAGCAGGAGTGTGTGCGGTAGTTGCTTGCTTAAAAGGCGAGAGTGTGAGACAAAAAATCCCAAGTTTGGAAATGAATATTTAATGATTTTCCAATAAAGCTATGAGACATTTTAAATTCAAACCGGAAATACATATAATAAGTATTAGTTGAGAACATATGCAAATAATGGAATTTTAAAGCAACCGGTAGTGAAATTTTTGAATTACATTAATAAAACATTTATAAATTTAGCATTGGCTTTAAAATTCTGAAGCAATTTTTGGAATTCTAAGATTTTTTTCCTATAAATATAAACAATTAATTTTACGTATGTATATAAAACTTTGCACAAAATAAGTATCTCTCCTAAGATTACTAAACTATTTGTATATATTTATGTATATCACTTAAGCACATTCAACTTTCTTTTAATATAGTTTTTATATATGTCTCACATTATATTAATGAATCACAAATAAATCACTTCTTTTTTTTCTTTCTGCACTTAAAACTCACTAATTATATACATTTATGTGTATCTGTGTATTGATTGCTGTATAAATTCACAAAAATTGCAATAGTACTAGCACCAAAATGCACAAATATCCTTTTAAAGATGAATTTACCACCGGTAGCGATGTTTATACCCACCGTACCTATGAGGGCGATACAATGGACGAAAGAGGTAAGTAGATAATATAATTTAAAATTGCTATTAATAAAATTTTAAACATTCATTTCATGCATTTAAATATTAAGTAACTTTCTTACATGCACAATTATTAATAAAAATTTAGAATATTTTGTATAGCAATTAAAAATGAATTAAGTAAATAAATAATTAAATAAAATTAAATAGAATAAGTTATTCTAAGTAATTTACAACGATATACTAAATATCAGTCTATTGATTACTACATTGACCAGTCAATGGACTAGTCTATATGACTAGTCTATGGGACAGTTAATGGAGAAGTCTATGGACTTCTATCACTAAAATTTTTCTGTCGAGAGATATTTTCAGAAAAAGAAGAAGTTTAAGTACTCCTTACTTACGAAATTTGTGTATTTTTTAATATTTAATTACTTATTAATTCCTAAAGCTATATGTAGTATTTCTAAGTGATCAATACATTTTATTTATGAATTCAGTGATCGTAATTTCAGGTATAGGTACACGTTTGCTATTTTTCCTTCTCAACAAATAAACAATAACAATATTCCTAAAATTTTTATACCCTTCACCTTCGTGACAAGGGTGTTCTCACGGTGGTCTTTTTCAACCACTGGCTGAGCTTTGTGACGACTCACCACCGCCCGCTCAATCTTCAATGAAGAAATCAGGTGGCAATTTCTGTACATGGCTACAGCCGGTCATGTAAAAGCACTTTGCTCAAGTGTTCGAGCTATTTAATCTCTGACCATTGCTGCCCCGTTGCTTAACTTCCGAGATGTAAAACATCCTTTCCGTTTACAACCACGCAGATGGGAAGGCCTCTGTTGATTCGGCAACAGCACCTAGAGACGTAACCGGTAGATCGAAGTACCAATACATCAAATAAGCCAGGACTTTGTTCTTACTCACAGTGACACACTGTGGTAATTCTGATATGAACAGAGTTTACTCTAAACATATCTGGCCAAGGAAGGAAAATTCAATGTTATCATTTGTGTATGATACCTTTCATCCATCTTCATACAACCCAACACACTTCTCATTTATCCGACACATTCATAAGAGAAAAACATACGACATATTTATTCTAGGTAAGCGGGTGGATGAGGCCCGCATACCTCACATTCATCCCGTACCATATACAATCAACACCAACTCATTTCCAACGCTTAGACCCACAGTTACTCCTCCGTGGGGTATCTGTTGTTTCGGCAACAGCACCGAACTTATCCCGAAATATTGACTTTACCCTACATCAGTCCTTTTACCGCCACTTAATCTTCCCGTGAATTTAGTTTTAAATCACAGCCACTATGTGGATCCCGTAGGAGCAACTGGCCACCCGTAGTACCAGATTATGTGGTTCCCTTGTTAGACCTCTTTCCAATTTATACAAGGACTAGGACAGGCAGTAAATTGTAAACACCAATTTATAGTCCCGGGCGACTAGAGGTATTGGTAGCACCTATCTACCCCCGGATTGCAATACACCAAGATGGGATCTGTCATCAAGGAAACATTCACGGGGGCCGTGAGAAGGGTATATATATATATATATATGTTTGTCATTCCGTTTGTAATTTCTATAATATAATTATCCGACCCTATAATTTATATATATTCGGGATCATTATAGATAGCGGAGTCGATTTAACCATGTCCGTCTGTCTGTGTCTATGTTGAAATCAGTTTTCAGAAGACCCCAGACATCTGAGATCCGAATTTTCAATAATTCTATCGGAAATACGATCAAATAGAACGCTATTTAAAATCAGCCCAATCGGCCCATAAATAACGAAGATATGAGTAAAAATCCGAGACCACCTCTGAAAATTTCCTCAAAAATTTACATTTTTCGTACATGTTTATACAAAACAATAAACAGTTATGGCTGTTAAAGCTATTTTTCGGGGGTCCACTTGTATGGGGCTATGCTAAAACGTTGGATGATATTTTGATGTGTTACAAACGTAATGATGGGTATAAAAAATAAACTTTCAAATATTGAGGAATGTTGAATTTTAAGTTATTTATTATTATTGCTAATATTCGATTTTTAAGTTATTCCTTGCCCTAAGGTAGGTGGTCCTTCTTCCAACCTAAATTGAAATATTTTCATATATAACGGATATTCTTTTAAATAATTTCTTCGCATTAAAATTAAATTTTAACCACTAAATTTTAAAAATTATCGAAAAATTTAAATTTTTACAAAATTTTAGCAGTTTAAAATATTAACATATAAAAATTATCAATAATTATTGATTCTTTGTTTTGTTTCGAACTTATCAGAAATTTATAAATCACTTGTGTTATTTTATGATTTAAAACATATCAATTGGTACGGTGTTACAATAAAAATTCATATGTATGTGTAAATCTAATAGGGTAGTTTCAATTAAGAGAGAATCTAATTGAATCTAATTTAACAAAGATGTTGAAAAGTAATTTCGAAATTAAAGAAATACAAATTTTCTTGCGGCTAATTAAGAAATATATAAATATGTTAAGTTTTTAGCAAATATCTTGTCTATAATATAATAATACTAATAAAAAAGAAAACCAGTGTAATCAAATTACATGTATATATAAAAAAAATTATACTCATAATCATCAATATTATTACTGCTACTACTATACTACTACTAGTGCAGAATTATTATTATTATTATTATTATTTGTAGCTGTTGTGGTTATTGATGTTATGTTCGGTTTTGATATTCGTATCTGCATTTGAAAGAAATAAATTTGTGTATTGACATGCATTCTATAACTTTAGAAACACACACAGACCCAGATATGGATACATACATATATACATATCGTCACCTGAAAAGCAAACGGCCCTAACTAACCAAAAATCTAAAATCGATGTTATTGCAGATTCTAATGTATTGCATCAAAACAAATGTCCACAAAATAAATTAGACTCCTCCGACCAAAATTAGCGATCTTATTGACAAAAAACAAAAGGCCCTATCTACAAAAACATTTAAATATTAAAGATAAAAAATCCGATTTATCCATGTTTATGTACGCCAATGTCAACTATCATAACAAATAATATGTTTCACCATTAAACAATTTGTTTATTTTATAAAAATAAATTGCGCTAATAGAAACAAACTTTTCAATTTAAATAGTTTTTTGCTTCTCCTGTAAATTTTTAAAAATGTTAGATAGGGCCGTTTGCGTTTTAGGTGACGATATGTATTTATATGTATGTATGTTTAACATTATGTTGAATGAAATCGTAGTCAACATCAACTTTGTCAGCACAGCACCAGTTATGCTGAACACTTTGGGATTTTGAAAATTAATATGTAATACGAAGTGGAGTTCTAAAAACGCAGAAAAGGATTCTATGGAAGATATATTACCCTTTGTGTTAACCACAGCATACATATGACATTTATTCGATTTTTGTTTATCCTTTATTAGTTTTCTTTAAATGATGAAGTTCAAATACTAGTTTCCTTATTTTTTTTGCATTTGATCCTATTGTGCAATAAAATAAACATACATACATATCTATGTATTTTTGATGATAATAATGTTGTTAGCTATTCATAATTTCTATACATTTGTCATACGTATACATTAGGGTGGCCCAGTTGTTATGGATGTTCCCACCGAATTAATGTCTCATTGCAAGATATAATTACTTAAACTTTTTGACTGATATATTTAGCTATAATCCAATGAAATCTTGAAGTGAAAATTTTATAAAATTACTCGTATCTTAATATAAGTACATATTATGTAAATTTTGATTAAAAAGATAACACCAGATCGGTTAGAAAATAGGGCCTAAAAAATTATATACAAACTAGATGAATTATTGATAAACAGAAAAGTCGGTAAGATTATATGAGATTTAAATGAAACTACAAGTGTTATCTTAGAATGAACAAAATTTTTATTTTCAACGGGAACATGAGCAATATCCATTTTGGGGCCACTCTAATGTACACACATACATATGTATGTAAAAAGCAAACTAAATTTTGGATAATTTTCTTTATAATTTGTTGTAGTTTTATTTTTTTTAATTCCTTTGCAATATAATAAAGTCATGTCATTGTTCAACTAGTCTGGGAATTTTGATGCGTAAAGAAAAAAATCCCCTAAAAATATTAAAAAAAATATGTTATCGTTGATTGTTGTTTGTGTTACGCATGTACTTAATATTGATTGTAATCATGATAACAGCAATTGTAGGCAAAAAAAATGCAAACAATTTATGGTTTAATGCAGACAATTCTAAACATACTAGAAGATATAGCAACACACAGAGAGTATATATCGCTCAGTTTTTACAATACTGGCATAATCCAAAAAAAGCATTTCGAGAAAAATAGCGTTTAATGTTTAATGAAATTTTAATATTTTTAAATAACTCATACCAGATTATAGACTTATACAGAATAATAGACATATTTAAAATTTTAATATATCTATATAAAAGACTTTAATGTGACCCATGTTTTGTAGATCTCGGTTCAAAAAACACAAATTTTGGATTATACCAGTCTTTTAGTAAATAAGCGATATGTATGTAGTAGCTTTAAAAGTTATGCTTACTTTAAATTGATCTACATATGCGTAATACGAGGGTAGGCGTAAAAATACATTTAGAATTTTAAAGCTAGTGTTTATAAGCTCTAGAAAATAATGTTAGTTTTTGTGAAATTTTTGGTTGACCCTCAAATATATGTACATATGTATAGGTTTGCATGCATTGCCGATGGTGCAACATTTGTTTTTAACCATATGAAAGAGCGTTTTAAGTGTACAACAGTTGGTCTATGGATGATTGAACTTTGTAAAGTGTGTTCTATATATTATGAGTATTACATATAATATTATGCTCTAGAATTTATATGCAGAGTTATAATATATAACATTAAATAGGTCTATACATATTCGTAAATACATAAGTGTAACTATGTTTGTGAGCATATGTAAACATGTATGTTTTTGACTATGGGGACCCATCAACAATGTGGAGATATTTATATATTTACAATACTAAATACTAATGGAGAGTAAAAAAACGACAGTTGGTACATACATACGTATAATGCCAAAGATAAATTTTAGCATTTAGGTTAAATGGAATTGTAATCTTTCTCAAAAAATATAAGGAAAAATTAAGTTCATTGGATATTTCAAAATATCCAAATTAAAGTTACATAAAATTAGTAATTATGTATGCCTTCTGTAAATTAGCGGCCTCTGTTAGTTTGACAGACCGGAAGTCGTTAGTTTGATTCCCACCATAGACACTAGTAAATTAGAATTTCGGATGTGAGTGTAAATGTTTGATATGATTTAGAAGTCCCTTGATAGTTTCTTTGTCAGAAATATGGAAAAACACAAAAGCTTCAAAAAGGACTTTTTTATCCTTTGTTTCAACTCACCATATATTGACTACAGCACACAAAATTTTAGAAACGATATTTTAGAATGAACTAAATTTTTATTTTTGCGGAAAAGAAAACAAGTAAGAAATTGTAGTCGGGCGAGGCCGACCATATAATAACCTACACCTGTTACAAAAATAAAATGTGATTTAGTTTTCATAATAAAGCATTTAAGTTGAATTGTACCTTGTCTCAGATATACTTAAGCCATTTATTGTTGAATAAAATTGTGGACATTTAAGTCAAATTTTGAAGGGGGCTTTATATAGGTGCTATGGTCAAATGAGACCCTATAGTTATAAAATTCATGAGAGTCATCAAGGCTAGTATAGAACTTGGTTTTGCAGGTTTTTGTCGAGATACGAGTATAAAACATAATTATCAACTTAAAAGCCCTATTCGTCGGGTTCAGTTGTATGGGGGTTAGGTGAAATAATGTACCAATATTAACCATTTTCAATAGGTTTCGTCTCCAATACTGTAGAAGATCATGTGCTAAATTTCATTAACTTATCATCAAAATTGCGACCTCTATTTTGATTACAAGGTTTAAAAGCCCTATTCAGGGGTTCAGTTGTTTGGGGGCTAGGTGAAATAATGGACCGATCTTAATCATTTTCAATAGGTTTCGTCTCTGAGACAATAGAAGGATCACCTACCAAATTTTATTGAATTATCTTCAAAATTGCGACCTTGATTACAAGGTTTACATGGACGGACGGACAAACGGTCGGACATAGCTAAATCGACTCAGAAAATGATTCTAAGCCGATTGGTATACTTTAAGGTGGGAATAGGACCAATATTATTGTTCATTACAAACATCAGCACAAACCCAATATACCCTCCCCACTAAAGTGGTGTAGGGTATAAATAGCGGATGAAAAATTCATCAAAAAGTATTTACTTTGGCTTGTATTGCTAACTAAATTATTTTTTTAAGATTGATATGTTCTATCATGATTTGATCAATGTTTATAAACAATAATAAATTGACTTTCTGATCCGTTAAATCGAATACATTAAATATATACAAATCATTTCTTTCTAATGATTTCTTTTTAATAATTTACAATATTGTCATGTTTAATATTTTATGCTAAATAAGTATTTAAATTTCTAGCCTGCATGATAAAGTACCAAATAGTGTTGACTTTGTTCTTAGATTTTTTGCAGCATCTTGTTTTAAATTAAACCGATACAAGTTGCTGATTTTCCATTTGCATTTAAAGCCCTTGCATATATGCCCCATATTTATGATTACTTAAATATAATACATATGTATGTGTGTTATTTAAAATTTTATGCTAAATGCATTTGCCAACATAAATACGTATACTCGTAAATAGAATTTATAAGAAGCTTAAATGTAGTTAATGTCCTCGGAACTGATAGATGCCATATCTTTGCTGAAGAAAAGGACGGATATGAGTATATCTCTTGCAACATATTCATAAATAGATTTAAGAATTAAATATATATGTATATTTATAATCATATGGTTTCGAATTTGTGCTTAGAAGACCAGTAAAATGTGTCAGCACTTGTACAATTAATGATCCATACAATGATGATGGTGTTAAATTGGAATGGTTAGTTAAAGTGGATGTTTAATTGCTTGTTAATTAAATAAATTAGGTTTAGAAATGTTTATTTACGCAAAGTGAAATAGAACATAACAAAATTCTATGTATTACAAAGTTGAGGAGTATAATTTAAGAAGTAGTCTTGTTTTGTTGCGGGTTTAATACATAATACACTAAGAAATTTAAATTAGAAAATTTAAACCATCAATGTGTAGCTCGAAAATTTCCTTGCCAATTTTGTTTAATTTCTTAATTTTACTTAGAGTTAATTCTATATAGATTATAAATTCATGATAAGATCACTAAAAGTAACTCAAACAATGCAAACATAATTCATAGAATTAAAAACTTTTATAAAAAAAATATATATATTTTTTTGGAATAATTTAAGTAAAGTAAATATAAACAAGTTAGAGTGCTAAATTCGGCTGAGCCGAATCTTAAATACCCTCCACCAGCTACTTTTATATTACTACCTTTCTAATTGATCAAATATTTGTAGAAATAAGTTTTCTCATGTCTTAAATAGAAAAATCCCAAGATTTAAACAGCTTAAATCTATTACAATTCCAAGATTTATTGAACATTACAAACACAATTTTCTTTATATTTTTATAGCGCTTAGCGATATTTAGTAATTTGCATGTATGCATGTGTGTGAAAAATTAAAGGATTTTCAAAATACATATATATAATCTACACAAATTGATAATGCAACTAGTTAAATACGGTTAAAGTGCTTTCAGGGGCAGGACCTAGATATGACCAATTATAGTCCGATCGTAAAAAATTATTTAAGCTAAATTTCTGTACATAAAAGCTATATTTCAGTAAAATTTTATATCTATATCGTAATTTAGTAATAAGTAACGTGTGTTTAAGTGATTTTCGGAAGGGAACCTTGTATGGGACCGACCGCACCCATGTTATGAGCCGATCGTGAAAAATCTTGAAATAGAATTTTTGTATACAAAACTAATATTTGTGGCAAATTTTGTATCAATAGCTTTATTTGGTAATGAGTAATGTGCGTTTAAGAGATTTTCGTAAAAGGACCTTGTATGGGAGCTATGACGAATTATGTATATAAAGACAAAATTTCAAAATTCTGTATCTATATCATTATTTGGTAATGAATATTGTGCATTTAAGTGATTTTCTGGAGGGGACCTAGTATGAGAGCTATGACCAAATATGGATCGTAAAACAATTTTATAGTATAATTTTTGTATATAAGAGCAATAATTTTGCTAAATGTATGGCTATCAATATTTGGTAATGAATTATGTTCGTTTAAGTGATTTTCGGGAGGGAACCTTGTATGGGAGCTATGACCAAGGTTGGACTAGTCGTGAAAAAATGTTGAAATAACATTTATGTGTACAAAAATAGTATTAATGCCAAATATTTTATGGGTATCACTATTTGGTAATGAGTTATGTGCTTTTCAGTGTTTTCTGAAAGGCACCTTGTATAGCAGCTATGATCAATTATGGACCGATAGGAAAACAATTTCACAGTAATATTTCTCTGTATATGAGCAATACTTCTGCCAAACTTTATATTTAGTAATGAGTTACGTGCGTTTAAGTGATTTTCGGGAGGGGACCTTGTATAGGAGCTATGACTAGTTATGGACCGATCGGAAAAAAAATGTCTCAGTAATATTTCTGTGCATATAAGCAATACTTGTTCCAAACTTTATATCTTAATTAAGTAATGAGTTATGCGCTATGACCAATTACGGACCGATCAGAAAAAACTTTCACAGTAATATTTCTATGCATATGGGCAATACTTATGCCAAATTTCATATGGATATCTTAATTTAGTAATGAGTTATGCGCTTTTAAGTGATTTTCGGGAGGGGACCTTGTATGGGAGCTATGATCAATTTTGAACCGATCGGAAAAAATTTTCACAGTAATATTTCTATGCATATGGGCAATACTTATACCAAATTTTATATGGATATCTTTATTTAGTAATGAGTTATGCTCGTTTAAGTGATTTTCGGGAGGGGACCTTGTATGGGAGCTATGTCCAATTATGGACCGATCCAGAAAATTTTTCTCTGAAAGAATTCTATTGACATAAGATTTTAATTTGTAAAATTTTGTGAAGATATCGACATTCTGACGGAAGTTATTAACAAAAAAGCCATTTTCCGGGAATATGTACTTTTGTATGGGAGGTATATGAAATTGTGGACCGATTCTAGCAATTTTCTGCAAGAATCAAGATCTTCTGTAGAAACGAATGTATGATGATTTTCATGGAATTATCTTGCATAGTTTTCGAGAAAATTACATTAGAATGTGTAAAAAATGCTTATTTTTTTCGAGGTTGTTTTAAATTTTGATTCATAACTTTTCCCGATGTGAACCGATTTTGCTCATTTTCAATACCAAACTGTACCGGATAATAATGAATATTTTGGGTGAATTTGGTTAAATTATATTGCTTCGTTTTAACGTGGACCCAGAATATATATACTTTGTTGGGTCTCAGATGAATATTTCTTGGTGTTACACACGGAATGACAAAGTTATATATACCCTCTATCACCACTGATGGTGGTGGAGGGTATAAAAATTAAGCACATTGGCGAATAAAAAACATATTAAATTATGACAATATAGAAACTAATTGCATTGTTCAGTTCAGAAGAACAGCTAAATGAACAATCACATGCAATGTTGATAAAGTGTTGACAATTTATGAGTTTAAATAATATTAAACCATTACGGACCATGTTCTCAAACTACGTTATATTTTACTACTCCAATAACCTAAACTTTCTAAGAGATATTTAAACATGTTCATGGTTCTACCACGGATAATACAGTATATATTTATATACTGTAGATTTATTTAATAAAACTAAAATATATTCATGAATAAAATAAAACAAATAATTCAAAACATATGTAAATAAATAAATTAAATACAAAATGAACATACAGACCTAGACTGACAAATGAACAGGCAATGTAAGGACGTACGGGTAGACAGATAGATATGTATGTATATATTGTGAAGAGCAAAAAAAAACTGACAAATATAAACAAAATTGTTAAATATTTACATGTTTACACTCTAACGCTTTAAGCTAAATAAATACGCGAAATAACAACATAAAATAAAAACAAAATGGTAAATTAAAAAAAAAAGAAACATAAACAAATTCAATTTCTGTTTCTGGTATCATAATAAATAACATTTTTTAAACTAATAAAAAAATCAGTAACACACATATGCAAATACATTAGGGTGCCCCAAAATTAAAGATGCTGATGTTCTTAAATTTTTTGTCCAGCTGTCCTATTTCTAGATTTATATGATTTTTTTATACCCTCCACCACCATCAATGGTGATAGAGGGTATATATAACTTTGTCATTCCGTGTGAGACCCAACAAAGTAAATATATTCTGGGTCCTTATCAAATTCTGAGTCGATTTAGCTATGTCCGTCTGTCCGTCTGTCTGTGTAAAACACGCTCACGATAAAACGAAGCAATAGAGTTTAACCAAATTCACCCAAAATGTTCTTCATTTTCCTAAGTTCTGTGGTATTGAAAATGGGCAAAATCGGTTCACACCGGGAAAAGTTATGAATCAAAATTTAAAACAACCTCGAAAAAAATAAGCATTTTTTACACATTCTGATGTAATTTTCTCGAAAACTATGCAAGGTAATTCCATGAAAATCACCATACATTCGTTTCTACACAAGATCTTGATCCTTGCTGAAAATTGCCAAAAGTACATATTCCCGGAAAATGGGTTTTTTGTTAATAACTTCCGTCAGAATGTTGATATCTTCACAAAATTTTACAAATTAAAATCTTATGTCAATAGAATTCATTCGGAGAAAAAATTTTCTGGATCGGTCCATAATTGGTCATAGCTCCCATACAAGGTCCCCTCCCGAAAATCACTTAAACGCGCATAACTCATTACTAAATTAAGATATCCATATAAAATTTGGTACAAGTATTGTCCATATGCATAGAAATATTACTGTGCAAGTTTTTTCCGATCGGTCCATAATTGGTCATAGCTCCCATACAAGGTCCCCTCCCGAAAATCACTTAAACGCGCATAACTCATTACTAAATTAAGATATCCATATAAAATTTGGTACAAGTATTGTCCATATGCATAGAAATATTACTGTGCAAGTTCTTTCCGATCGGTCCATAATTGGTCATAGCTCCCATACAAGTTCCTTTTACGAAAATCTCTTAAACGCACAGTACTCATTACCAAATAAAGCTATACTAAATTACGATATAGATCAAAATTTGACTGAAATATAGCTTTTATGTACAGAAATTTTGCTTAAAGAATTTTTTACGATCGGTCTATAATTGATCTTATCTCCCATACTAGGAACTGCCCCTAAAAGCACTTTAACCTTATTTAACTATTTGCATTATCAATTTGTGTAGAACAAAATTATATATATGTATGTATTTTCAAAATCCTTAAATCTTTCACATACAAATTATCAAATATTGCTAAGCACTATAAAAATATAAAAGAAAATGGCGTTTATAATGTTCAATAAATCTTGGAATTGTAATAGATTTAAGCTGTTTAAATCTTGGGATTTTTCTATTTAAGACATGAGAAGACTTATTTCTACAAATATTTGATCAACTATAAAAGTATTATTATAAAAGTAGCTGGTGGAGGGTATTTAAGATTCGGCTCAGCCGAATATAGCACTCTAACTTGTTATATATTCCAATGATCATTTTGGTATCTACCAATGTCCTATCAAATATTTATTTATTTTTACATAGAATTTTTTAGTGCAAATAATTGAACTTATGTATTGCATGTTAAATATCATAGAATTCAATTTCAAAATTCCGTCTAAGCAGTTGGTATTTTATTTTAATTTTATCAAACTCTTTTTTATCCCAAACTTGTGTTATATAATCTATTATTAAATGCATAGTGTTGTAATACTCTAATAGCACTAATTTTGTTATATTTGCTTCATGCATAATATTCGTGCATTTGTATATTCTTTAAAATGTATTTTATATATTGGCAGAAATTTACATTATTAAGCCATGATTTGACATGAATGTTGATTTCGCTAAACAAAATTTTAAAATGTAAAAAATTATAAAATTTTCCCCATGACGAAAATTTTAAAATATAGTATCAAGTATCAAAAATAGAACCTAGCTTTAATTTTTGGTGGGAACATCCGTACCTTATTTCTTTTCCATACAAACAGATAATTTTCTAAAAACAAGGCACAATTTTTCAATCAAGAAATTTCTGATTTACATTGTTTCTTCATATCTATGTAACTTATTACATATTGTTTATAAACAAAAATTCAAACAGTTTAAATAGCTTTATCTTCAATCTTTCGGAAAAATGTATTTAAAAAAATTGGTCGTTTTTTGAACTTTTATTTTTTTGCTCAAAAAAAGCTTAGGTCTTTTTCTTTAAGAACTTTGGCTCGCAGTGTTGGTTGCGTCATGGTATGGGGAGAAATTTCCTATTATAGCACCTTCGAGCATCAGTTTTTAAGCTCAAGAATAAATACTAAGAACTACATTGGGTTAATAAAAAAGGCATTTTTCGCGTTTCAAAGACCTATGGACCTAGCCCTTGGATTCTACAACAAGATAACCATCCATACTGCCCGGATCGTAAAATCTTATATAGAGTTCCAGAATGTTGAATTGTTGAGCTGGCCTTCATATTCATCAGACTTAAACATTATAGAAAACTTTTGGAAATGGCTTATGAGTCTGGAAATCAGTATTCAATAATTCCTGAACTAATCTATGCAATTAAAGAAGTCTGGAGCTCAGTGCAACTGAATTACATGACCAAGCTATATGAATCACTTCCAAACAGGATTTGTGAAGTGTTAGTCAACCAAGGAGGTTCAACACATTACTAAAATAGCTTAGTTTAATTTATATCGTTGTAAATAATCTAAATTAATAAGTTTTAATTACAAAAGTTGCTATAAAATCACTTTTTCTAGGGGATGTTCTATTCAAGTAGTGAATTTTTAACAATAATCTTTGAAAAAAAATCGATATATGTGCTATTTAAGTGGCGAGGAGTGTAAATAACACAGAGAACAGTCATTTCCACACATAAAAAATATATATGTACAGGAACATTTGTATTAACTCTGTGTACTTAGTTTTTCATAACCAGCTCTTATACTCTTGTAAAAGGATTTCAAAAGATGGAGTTCCAAATTTATATAAAAAAAAGTTATATAAATTTGGAGTCCTTTATAAGTCCTTTGAACTTTTTCCTTTTATAAGAACATTAATTCTGATTATAATAATGGGAGTACGAATAATTGTACATATGCATATCAACTTTTCTATGTGTGAAAGCTCTTTTCAAAAATTGTAATAAATAAATTTAAAAATTGAAATTTTTAATTTTGCAAAAAAATCCAACTTTTCGAAGTATTGAAGACAGGAATGGGAGGTAATGATTACACAAAGTAATTCATTATATGGTCAATTACAATTACTTGTAATGTGTAATTGAGCAATAACCAATTACAATTACTTGTAATTGTAATGGAACATTTTCCAATTACAATTACTTGTTATTGTAATTGAAGTTTTGCCAATTACAATTACTGGTAATTGTAATTGAAATATTCCAATTAAAATTACTTGTAATTGTAATTAAGGTATTACTAATTACAAATTACATGTAATTGTAAGGAACAAAATTCACAATTACAAGTAATTGTAATTGGAAATGCTTCAATTACTTGGCAAAACTTCAATTAGCATTACAAGTAATTGTAATTGTCAAAACTTCAATTACAATTATAAATAATTGTAATTGGCAAAACTTCAATTACAATTAAAAGTAATTGTAATTAGTAAAGGTTCAATTACAATTACTTCAAATGTAATTGTAATTGAAAATGTAGTCATTACCTCCCAAGCCTGATTGAAGATATGGCTATCTAAACTATTTGAAAAAAAAATTTGATATGAACAATAGTTAATATCTTTCATAGATGAGAAAAAAAACATGTTTTGAAAAATGTCCTAAGTTTCATTTAAATTGGTTGTAAACAAAATTATTTTTCACTATAGTTTCAGGAAAAAACTTAACAGTTTATGGGTTAAAATTTTTCGATTTCACTGAAACTTCAGATGTATGTTTCCTATTATCTTGAGTTTTATATTCTGAAATGTTTTATATAAAACGCATACATAACAGTAAAGAATAAAGTATGTTTTTAAAAAATTTTACCAAAATATTGTTTTCTCTGAAAAATATTGTTTTCTCCGCTAATATGTGAAAGATATCGATATAATTTCTTTACTTCAGAGCCGTGGTACCATTAGTTAACGTGGTCCTATCGCGCGAAATTTTTCCAGAGTGTATTTATAATACTCAAAGTATAAATCTAGGGCAGAGACGGCCAATATTCGCCACTTCTGTAATATCACAGATTTTTATATTTGGTACAATCTGAAAATAAAATCTAAATATCTCAATAACTTAAATTATAGCAAAACTTAACACTGAATTACAACACTATTACGTAACATGTTTCGAAGGCAGCAAACTGTACAGTAATTAAAAATTTATATAGTATAATTTGCTATTGCATAAAGTTGTATTACAACTGCTAATATACTAAAATCTATTATTATATTTTTTTATATTTACTACAAAAATATAAATATTTTTTCGTTAAATATTTATCGTTTGCGTATGTTATACAAAGTTTGTGTATATTTATGTATACACATAAATTTACATATGTACGAACAAACATATATACATATGTAAAAATTTAATTTTTTTATTGTACATAATTTAGTTTAGTAATATCACTCTCTTGGGCACTGTTAAACTTTATATTGTCTCTCATATAATTTTGTGTTTATACTTATTATTCAAAATAATTGTAATATTTTGAAATTTATTGCATTTTTGTGTTAATGCTCATAATGTATGAATATGTGTTTTTATTTAGTATGTTTTTTTGTTTATTTTTAAACTATGTTTTTTTTTATATAAACTTTTGCACGTAGTTATTTGTTTGTATTTTTATCTGCTGTTTGTTATTCGTTTTATTAAATAATAATTGCATGTTTATTTTTATAGAAATTTATTTTCTTACTGTCTGTCATTTGTACAATTCAATTTATTTGTGTTATTTTTATTTAAATATATTTTTTTTATTTGTTAATATATTGCAGAAATAATAAAAGTAAAAATAAAGACCTCCAAAGAGCTATGGTCCTTAAAAAAAAAAAAACAAATATTTTGATAGATTGGTAGAATTTCATACTATGGGCTCTATCTTGCTGAAAACAGACAGACTGAGGTCCATATGTATATCGTCTTTAAATTTCATTAGAGTCCACTAACAGTAATTTCATAAATGTTTCAAACTGTTTTTGGTCTTCCTACTGTTTATTTTATATGAGTTTCTAAAGAGTTATGAAAAAATCCCATAGAAATTTTAGCAAAAGCTTTTATAAAAACTTTTACTAAAATATTTATATTTCCATTACATTCTTAAGTATGCAATTATATTTTTTTTTTACAGCAAAACATGATTTATGTTTTTGCCATGTACTTATATAGGAAATAATTGAGCCAGTCATTTCGAAAAGAGCATAAGTCCCTTGAAGTAAATCTTTTCAGGAGATTAAAAATATGTTTGGCAATAAAAAAAATACAAATCATATACGTAATGACCGTGTCAGTTTTTTTTGTTTGCATAAATTTTACAAAACATTTGAATAAAAAGATTAAACTAATTAAAAAGATTTTGCTAATAAAAAATATGTTTACGAGGTATACTTACTATTTAATAGTGTAATATTAAATATCAAGTATACGCCAAGGTGTAACACCAATTTGCTAAATTTGCTAAAATTTTTAACAAAACAAAAAAAAAAAAACATACGCCTTAAAGTACTTGTTCCTTAATTTACCCATAATTATGAAAGACTTTTGACAATTTACACGCCAAGGGGGTTTGTCTGTCATAAATAAACATTATTTCTTTAGCAAAAATCATAAAATTATATTGTCTATTATTAGTCATTATAATTTTCAACACACTAAGTCAATTTTCTAATTTAATGCAAAAAAGAATTAATAAAACAATTGTAATATGAATAACAATACCCAACAAAAAGACAATACTAAATAGACTTGTCAATTTACATAAAAGTCTTAATGAGAACAGCAATGACTTCCTGTGTTAACACAATTATAAAAAAAGAAGCAAAAATAATATGATCCTTTTACTCTATACAACTCCTACTCTACACTATTATTTTGTGTCACAATTTCGTACATAGACATAATGATAACAATAAAGAACAGACAATAACAACAATTGAAATGACATTAACAATAAGCAGTCAATTACATGATAATAAACTGGAAAAAACCTTAAGAGAGAGATAGAGAAAGAAAGAGTGCGAGTGGTGTCTTTCTCCTAGGCAGTTACAAAGTCTTATCATCATCAAAATTGTCAACAACAATAACAACATAAGCAACCATAATATCTATGTATATCAACAAAATAAAAACAACAACAATTTCATTACATTTCAATACTCTTCTTTACTTCTACCATTACTACACTTATTAAGTAATGTTTTGATTTCAATATGAACAACAAACACAATAAGCTTAATAACAAAATACAAAGAACTAAGCTAAAGAACAACAACAACAACGTTCGAAGCGGTATTGCAAATATCAACAGAAATAACAATAGAAAATAACTAAGAGTATTAGCTTTTTACCACGCTGCCATCCTTTTTCTATTAAATATGTTCCAATCTTGTGTTTTTTCTTTCACCAATACAATGATAAGGGTAGGGCTTCACTTTATAGGGCCTTAAGTAGATATATATATTTACACATTCAAAGGGATTCTCATCTAATTCATTCCAGAGTATGTAATTCAAAATTTTATTGCAAAATTCAAACATGATTGGTTTTGCAATTTTCCCCATAAGTTGTTTAAATACAATGTTTGATAGTCATATGTTTGCAACAATTTTCTTTAATTTAAACATATAAGAGGTTCTATTCCGTATGTTACTGTATACACCATCAAAGCATATATTGTAAACTTATAAAGTTAATTTGGGGATGTGACCCTATATAGGAGTCTTAGGAGTTCAATGAGGCTTGAGTCAATAGCGTATCAATCTTTCTGTGAAGAACTCAGGTGGCAATTTTTGTACATGGCTGAGCCGGTCCATGTACAAGCACTTTGCTGAAGAACTCGAGCTATCAAATCTCTTGCCATAGTTGTCCCGTTGCGGAATGACAGACAGCATGGGATCAATCCCAATGCAAACCCCGACAAGGAAAAAGCAATCATTGGTCCAAAGTCAATAGAAGGTGCAACAAACCCCAACCCTTATGATGTCATGCAAGACATTATTTAAAATGCAATCCCCATCAACTAATGCTCCATTCTAGTGTATTCCTTAACCTTTTAAAGCCCGCGCAACCACACTACTGAGATGGCTCTGTTGATTTGGCAACATCACCTATAGACGTATTTGGTAGTCCGAAATATCCAGCCAACAAATCAGGATCCCTCTATATGTCAGGTAATGTGACAAAGGATGTAGAAATTTCCAAAGTCAATTCGAGCCCAATAATGAACACGACAAGTTGAGATGGCAACAGCACAGAGAACTTCCCTGAAGTGAAAGGTCTACTAAATCTGTACTAGTCTCCTGTCGGGCAGATCGTTCACCAATTACATCAGTTCCATTCTCAGCCCATAAAGAACGATCTACGGAATCACAGGCAACTACCGAGTGTCACTTCACCCAGTGACATCTGTTGAGATGACAACAGTATTGCGGAGAGAATCCAGACATATTTGGTATTTGGATATATCAGTCCTTAAACCAACATTCTTTCCCCGCGAATTTCGGTATAAATCACAGCCACTACGTGTATCTCGAAGGAACCTCAACCAATTGACCGGTCAGGACTAGGTCCTGTGGGCAACCGGGCACACCTAGACCCAGGTTATATGGTACTCTGGTTAAAGCCCATATCAAATCATTTCAAGGAAAGGCCGAGAATACATTTGATCATCACCAGTTTATAGTCCCGGCAGACTAGAGGTATTGGAGGTGCTACCCTCCATACCCCGGGATTGCAATGCATCAAGATGGAGATTTTCATCAAGGAAACATGGCCCGGGGGGAGTGCTATCAAAAGAATGGACATTAGAATCTCCCTCTAATTGAAATGAGTATAAAATCCTTAGCAGTCAAAGACAAGTTGCAACGCAGCTGAGTGCCTGCAAAATTAGGACTCTATTAAGGCCTGCACCTTTTTCCCGCTAAAGTAACTTTGTTATTAAGTGTGTGTGTGTATTTTTATATCCTACAATACTTCAGATGGAGGTTATTATCCTTTTGTGCTGATTTTTGTAACGCACTGCTGTCCTTATTATGTAATCAAACAAGTTACAGGTCGTTTAGTATATAAATAAATGGAAATACCGATTTTTGCAATATTCCGGTATGATTTGAATCTTCTTACATAGTCAGCTTAAAAAAATTACTTGAATATCCAAATCACATTTTAAATAGAGTCACAACTGGTATTGGGTGTCATGTAATCGAACGGGCCCGACTATTCTTTCATAGTTGTTTTGATAAAATACGAGTGCGAGAAATATTATAGGGATGCGCATCTAAACAAAACATGAAGCTTTTAGAAAGTGTTGTTATTATGAATAATGACAACAACAACAACAATTTATTGGGTAACAGTGGTCTGATCGAAAAAATAACACGTTTTGGATATTTTAAACATTTTACTATGTCTAAATAATTTTTAAACAGATCATGGGATTTGAAAGATAAGAACTGATTCAAATAGGAGAGGCTCATATGTTTTGTAGCTGAAATTAAATAAATTTTTTGCATATCAAATGTATGTACGTTTATAACAACAAATTACACCCGATCTGGAAGTAATAGACATCGACATTTAAAATACATTAACCCAAATGAAACACTTTACAAGGACGCATACTTAGATATAAATACAGATTTTTAAGTATTGCCATTGTTGCAGTAAATGAGTGGTTTGTACATAAATATATCGATTTTTGAATACAAAAATGGACATTTAAAATTAAGGCTCCTTTTTATTAAACATATGTAATATTTTTTTTATTTTCCTGCACTATTTCTAATTTCATTCTAATAATTTAAAGGTAACAATTTCAATTTTTAATTTTAGTTCTAAAATTACAAATTCTCCCAAAATCTAATTTAACTCCACTGTTCGTTATTCCGTATTCTGTGAATCCGTTTAAGTATATATGATTGTATAAATAATGTCATTATCATATCACACCATGTTGATATTTTTGGTTAAGGGTTTATTACAATTCCTTCGTTAGTTGCCGTCAGTAATGATAAAATTAAATTGTTGTTGTTTATTCTTAAACGGAACAAAAGCTTTAAAAAGAACAGCAGACGTCTGCTAAACACTGTATACCCCTGCATTAAACAGAAAATTGACTCCAGCACATTGTCTTTCTTGTTATTTTAAACCCACAATAGCTGCCAATGTACGTACGTATGAAGCAAGTACTGTGCTGTGCTAGTGATACTAAAATTTATTGTCTAATCAATATAAGATATCAAATACTTGCTAAAGTAATGTTGGAAGAGTTTAAGTAGAAATAAGATGATGCTGATAAAATAATTCGTTTTGTGTTTTTGTTTTCTTCCTCATTCAACCACATTGTACTGTTTTTTCGTTCGTTTTTTGTTTATCTAAAGGATTTGCGCTGTGCCAGTGCGGCAGTTTTATGTCTGAGAAGGATTTCTCTTGTTTGTCAATAAACAATTTAAGTGTTTGGATCTTGTGACTAGTTGTTAAAACCAATGTAATCTTAATTTCTATATTATATGTATGTATGCAGAGAGGTTTACTTGCTTGCTTGCTTTTGCTGTCATTGTCAATGGTAAAAGTAAAATATACAATTTGCCTTTTTAATCAATAGCATTTGATAAGAGGTTTTCTTAAAAAATAAGTAGAATTTTTTTTACTGCGGACATTTTGTCAGAAATGTTGATGTTTGTGATTTTGATTTGATAGCAGATTATTGTTGCTGATGAAGTAAATTTGCAAGGATAATTGTTTTGTTTTTCTATAGCCACTTTAACAAGATTTAAAAAATCTTTAACAAACATTATTTTGACTGTTCACATTTTGTCCTACACTTTAAATACCTTTTACCGTAATACCTCATTTATTTTTCCCTTTCTAGCTAATTTACCTTTATAGAGAAATCCATTAATTTGTTGTAAATTTTAATTAAAATTCTAAAAAAATCAATTATCTCTATCTGCTCATTATTGTTCTTTTATATCTCTTATGTCTCTAATACACTTTTTTTCTTGTATTAAAAATGTTTACTTTGTTTTGTTCTCATTCCTTGTTCTTCTTTATAGATTGTTAGGGAAACACCAGCTTGTTTATTATATTGTTTTACAACTTTATGACTTTTTTCACTTTGTGTTTACAAAAAAAAAAAACTGATAAAAATAAATATTTATTTAGCACTTATTGAAGCTGCAGTGGGAGAATATGGAATTATTTTGTTTACATTGATAAATATTTAAGTTTAAATAAATATGTACTTAAATTAATAAATTGTCATTATACAGTATTTATCCTGTATTTGATTTAATTACATTTAATTAAATTTGGAAAATAGTCTACGACCTTTTTCTAATACCTAGAAATGCTTAAGTGATTTTTATACAATTTATAAGTACTATATATAAACTTAGAAATCGGTTTAGTAACTGCTAAACAATCGATTGGTATTTTCTCTTTCGAATCATACAAATTTTACTTAAATAAGCAGACTGTTGGACGAAATTTTAAACCATATACCAAAATAGTACTCTCTAAACGATTGAGCTGAATCCGAATCTGTATTTTGACTAAGTTATATCGGGGAAGGAAGAAAATAAAACAGAGGTTAAACCATTTATTTGAAGTCGAAGGTTAGTTAATTAGTTTAGTAGTAGTTAGTCAGTTAGTTAATTCGTTAGTTAGTTTAATTAGTTAGTTAGTTAGTTAGTCAGTTAGTTAATTAGTTAGTTAGTTAGTTAGTTAGTTAGTTAGCTTAGTTAGTTTAGTTAGTTAGTAGTTAGTTAGTTAGTTTAGTTAGTTAGTTAGTTGTTAGTTAGTTAGTTAGTTAGTAGTAGTTAGTTAGTTAGTTAGTTAGTTAGTTAGTAGTTAGTTAGTTAGTTAGTTAGTTAGTTAGTTAGTTAGTAGTAGTAGTTAGTTAGTTAGTTAGTAGTTAGTAGTTAGTTAGTTAGTTAGTTAGTTAGTTAGTTAGTTAGTTAGTTAGTTAGTTAGTTAGTTAGTAGTTAGTTAGTTAGTTAGTTAGTTAGTTAGTTAGTTAGTTAGTTAGTTAGTTAGTTAGTTAGTTAGTTAGTTAGTTAGTTAGTTAGTTAGTTAGTTAGTTAGTTAGTTAGTTAGTTAGTTAGTTAGTTAGTTAGTAGTTAGTTAGTTAGTTAGTTAGTTAGTTAGTTAGTTAGTTAGTTAGTTAGTTAGTTAGTTAGTTAGTTAGTTAGTTAGTTAGTTAGTTAGTAGTTAGTTAGTTAGTAGTTAGTTAGTTAGTTAGTTAGTTAGTAGTTAGTTAGTTAGTTAGTTAGTTAGTTAGTTAGTTAGTTAGTTAGTAGTTAGTTAGTTAGTTAGTTAGTTAGTTAGTTAGTTAGTTAGTTAGTTAGTTTAGTTAGTTAGTTAGTTAGTTAGTTAGTAGTTAGTTAGTTAGTTAGTTAGTTGTTAGTTAGTTAGAGTTAGTTAGTTAGTTAGTAGTTAGTTAGTTAGTTAGTTAGTTAGTAGTTAGTTAGTTAGTTAGTTAGTTAGTAGTTAGTTAGTTAGTTAGTTAGTTAGTTAGTTAGTTAGTTAGTTAGTTAGTTAGTTAGTTAGTAGTTAGTTTTAGTTAGTTAGTTAGTTAGTTAGTTAGTTAGTTAGTTAGTTAGTTAGAGTTAGTTAGTTAGTAGTAGTTAGTTAGTTAGTAGTTAGTTAGTAGTTAGTTAGTTAGTAGTTAGTTAGTTAGTAGTTAGTTAGTTAGTTAGTTAGTAGTGTTAGTTAGTTAGTTAGTTAGTTAGTTAGTTAGTTAGTTAGTTTAGTTAGTTAGTTTAGTTAGTTAGTTAGTTAGTTAGTTAGTTAGTAGTTAGTTAGTTAGTAGTTAGTTAGTTAGTTAGTTAGTTAGTAGTTAGTTAGTTAGTTAGTTAGTTAGTTAGTTAGTAGTTAGTTAGTAGTTAGTTAGTTAGTTAGTTAGTAGTTAGTTAGTTAGTTAGTTTAGTTAGTTAGTTAGTTAGTTAGTTAGTTAGTTAGTTAGTTAGTTAGTTAGTTAGTTAGTAGTTAGTTAGTTAGTTAGTTAGTTAGTTAGTTAGTAGTTAGTTAGTTAGTTAGTTAGTTAGTTAGTTAGTAGTAGTTAGTTAGTTAGTTAGTTAGTTAGTTAGTTAGTTAGTTAGTGTTAGTTAGTTAGTTAGTTAGTTAGTTTAGTAGTTAGTTAGTTTAGTTAGTAGTTAGTTAGTTAGTAGTTAGTTAGTTAGTTTAGTTAGTTAGTTAGTTAGTTAGTTAGTTAGTTAGTAGTTAGTAGTTAGTTAGTAGTTAGTTAGTAGTAGTTAGTTAGTGTTAGTAGTTAGTTAGTTAGTTAGTTAGTTAGTTAGTTAGTTAGTTAGTTAGTTAGTTAGTTAGTTAGTAGTTAGTTAGTTAGTTAGTTAGTTAGTTAGTTAGTTAGTTGAAAGGAGGATGTATACACATCAAATCCTAAGAAATATTCCTAGGCGTCTATCAGGCCTGTTGTGCGGTCCTGTGCCTCAGGTGGGAATCAAAACCACACCCTGTTCCAGGTCTACCAGACTACAATACTAAGCACTAACCTACCGGAGGCCACGATATATTCATCTTATGTGATGGAGAATTTTCGGATTCAGCGCAACTTAATAGTTTAGAAATATAAAAAATGTTGGTAAAAACACGATGTGACTTGGTAGTACATGTATAACTAACTATTAAAAAAGATTGAGGTAGACTCATTCGGAAATATTGCTCGTATAAAATATTTCTATATTCTGGTTGCCTGTGAAATTCAAAGAAAAGAATCTAGAATGATGAAATTTTACCATTTTACCATACCATTTAACTCGATCGCTTGTGGTAATTTGGTTCCAAGTAACAGAACAGAGTGACAAATGAGATTTAGTTTGTAAGAGAGAAGAAAGCTCTTTGCGGATACCAGATCAATTTAAGATCAAAACAAGTAAGAGTGTTATATTCGGCCGAATCTTATATACCCACCATCAAATCATCCTTATAAATAAACTTTGATATTATCGATCTATGTTGAATCATATGTCGATATTAATATGAACATCAGGGAAATATTTGGTAGAGGGAATTTAATAAGGGCTTAAGCATGGACCGTGCTCTTCCGAATTAAAAATATTAATTTTGTTTGATACAATATTTATTATATGGAGGGTAGAGTCAATTATGGACCTATCCTTGTTGGTTTATACAATAATTATTTGTATCTAATGATGTACTTGTATATATAATTCAGTCATGAGGTTTACAATATTTATCTGAAGGGAACCGAAAATGGGTGTTTGATTAGTTATCCTCATCAAATTCAATTAAAAACATCCAGTTCCTATAAAACTACCGTAATTTGGAAGAACTTTTGAGCCATACATGAGCGTTAAAGTGATTCTCTGGAGTGAGCCGTTAAAGGCGCCCCTATATGCCCACCCCCGTATAAGTCAATTGTGGATCGATACTTCTAAAATTTAAAACGATTTTTAGTTTTTGGCTAGTACAAAACTTGTTTACGTAGATTTTCACTGCTGTAATTGCATTTTTGTGTCAGTAATGAGCGTTAAAGTCATTATCTGAAGGGGACCTTATAGAGGGGTAGGGTCAATTACAGACTGATCCTCGTCGCTAGCTACTTCCGTTTGGACTCTATCGTGTTTTCAACAGACAGACGGACAGACGGACGGACATGGCTAGATCGTCTTAGAATCTAATAAGGACCCAGAATATATATACTTTTATGGGTCTTAGACGAATATTTCAATGTGTTACAAACGGAATGACAAAAACAATATACCCCCCATCTTTTTTGATGGTGGGTATAATGAAATGGGTTTAAAAATGCGTTATTGTTTATTTGTTGAGAGTTCATAAAGGAAAAGTCGATTAATGTTCACACTATACTGGGTCTTATAACAATAAACACAATTGATATATTTTATTCCTTCGAAAAGTTTAATTCTTCGAAAATATGTACATATAAATCTGTAATATTTATTATTATGTGTATATGTAAGTCTAAGTATTTATATCGCCATAATCCCTTTATATTTATTTTCATTTTATAGAAAAAGGTGAGTTGAAAACAACAAAAACATTATATTTATGCAAGTTTTTAAGATTAAAAGCACCACTTTTACATGGCACATAATTTGTTTTCTAATATATTTAACTCAAAGCACTATTTTTTATAATAAAAAAATTCAAATTCTTTTTGTTACAATCTTTTTTTCAATAATCTTATTTTGTATAAAATTTACTTTAATTTTTTATAAAAAAACAATATATTTTTTTATATATATTTCTATAATTTAATTTTCAATTACATTAATTTAAATGAAAGTAAAAAACTCTACCAAAAAGGAAACAACCGAAAATGTTTTCAGGGCTAAAGAAAAATATGTTTTATATATATCTTTAAAATTGTATTAATAAGTAAAAAAAAAAAAAAAACAAATCATAGATCATTGTATCAAAAAACAATATTTTTTTGTTGTTGTTTTCCATACTTTTGCCAATTTGCAGTTAGAGTTATGGGCATGGACGAGAAATTGCATCAAAAGATCTTCGAAGATAATTTATCATTAATCGATACACCATTGATAGCGACAACAACAAATACAATATACCATCCTGGTGCTGGTTCCTCGCATGGTTACAAAGACATACTACCGTATCCGTATCCCATCAATTTGACCGAATTTCATCATCGACATAATATGGCGCAAGAAGTAACTATAATACCAGATGTCATAGATACTGGTATCGGTTATTCAAGTATGTTTCATTTCTTAATATTTTTTTTTTTTAACAAATTAAAAATTTCCCTCTGAATAAAATAAAATAAAGTTTTAATACCTTTTGCTTTAATAATACCTATTTCTTCTTAAAAAAAACTAATTTAATATACTAAAGGAAGAAAAAATTTAAATTAAATGGTTTTACTTTTTATTTATTTTTCTTATAAATATTTAGGAGTTTAGGCTTAATTTTGTGTTTATAAATTATTGGTTTCATTTCGTTCTACTGTAAGATCTATGTTAATGTAAGAAAAATAAAGCCACTTTATTAAACAAAAATAATTAATAAAAGGAGTTTAAATGTTTTTTATAACATTATAAATTTTGTTGAATAAATTCTTTTACATATTTAATTTAAATTTTCATTTTTATTTTTCGTTTCTAGTAGTTTGCTATTTTTATAAGTTTTCTTATAAATTTTTGCTTAGTTTTTTCTAAAAAAATAAAAAAAATATAAAATTACAAAAAGTTCCAAAAATTACAATTTTAAATAATCAATTTCGTTTTCTTTATATTGTATTAAACAATTTTTGAAAAACATATTTAAAAAATGTTAAATAACAAAGTTTTTTCAAAGCACGCTAATTCAAGTTTTCTTTTCTTAATCAAAAGCACTGAAATTTTTGTTACAAAAATTAAAAACTAAAAAAAACTTAAACATTTAAAAACTAATATACAAAACAAATTTTACATACAATTTTATTTATTTGTAAATCAATTTCTTACTAAAACCAAACAAAAAAAAAAAAAAAAACAACAAATCTAACAGAAATGTTTTAATAAATTTCCCCCTTTTTTTAATAAAAAAAAAGAACAAAACTACAACACCTTACACCAAAATCATTAAACAATTAATAACATTGATGAATATTAACATCAAAATACCTACAACTAAAACCGAAAACAACAAATAAAATTGTTCATTCATTTAGTTCATCCTACAAAAACCAATAAAACCAAAATCGAATCAAATCAAAAATGAAGCAAATGCCACAAAATTTTACATTTTCATCATAAAATGTCAATTTAAAACTCAGTTTTCAAATTGTTGATCATTGAACCAATTCCAAAGAACAAACTCCACATCAAAAATACATTAAATTGTAATTAACTCATTTTTGTTAATTGTTTATTTAAGTTGCTTTAAATCTCAATCATCTCAAATGCTAAATCAGCAAAAGAACTAAATGTTTTAGTTTCAAAATTCAAGCTTCTATCAAAACTGTGATATCATTTTCAATATAATTTTTATGCTTTTAGTTAATTTTTTCTAATTTCTTCTATTTTTTAAGTTTAATTACAATTTAAGTTGCAGTAGAAATTTTGAAAAAAAATATTATTTTTTTTATATTTTTCTTTTCATATGTATTTATGAAAATTGTAGCTAAAAAAAAAGAAATTAAAGACAATTCTGCACAAATATGTATATCTTAAAATAATAATATATTTATATACAGAAACTTAAAGATTCGTAATTATTTTATAAACAAAACATTAGCTTACTTCTAACAGGTGTAAGTTTTTATTTATTAAAAATAAAAAATAACCAGAATTATAAATGTGCTAGTCGTTTTTATAAAAAATTTAGTTAGTATTTCTCTTTCTTTTCCTTTTTTGTCTTAAATAAAGCGATAAATTCCTTTAGTTAACCTGGCTAAGACCCTACAATCTGTAAGAACTGAAATAGTGCTAAAATTATTGAGTTCCCCTCTAAAAGTGCAGTTTATTATTATTTTTGTGTGTTTTGTTTTGAAATATAAAAAAATCATTTTTAAGGGTTGTTTTTATTTAAAATAAAATTTAGGTATAATTTCTTAACTTTTAAATATTAATTTAAATAATACAAAATGAAAATCGTTGTATTAAAGAATTTATAAAATACGCTACTAATAAATATTAATCATACGCTCTAGATCTAAAGAATTGTCGACAATTTCTAATAACTGGATTTCGAATAGTTTGAGTACATTTTAGTATACATATGTATGGACATTAGGGTGTCCCGTGGACCATATGGTAATGAAATCATGATTTTCAATCGCTAGTAGTGAGCTGAGGACCTTAAAAAAAATTTGTATTTTTCTCGTATTAATAGTATATATAAAGCTCATCGTTTGAGAGGTAATCTTACAAAAAATGATCCACCGGACACCCTCATGTACATTATGTACATATGTAAGTATATGGGGAATTTTATGTCAAATGACCCAACTCAAAAATCGATTTTAACAAAATTCGCATTAAGGTTTGTACTATTGGATAGTAGGTCAACAACAATTTTTCAGCTCAATCGGTCAAGAATTTCCGGACCTAGGCTTTGCATCCCACTAAGTGACCACAAAGCTCTTGGAAATCAAGCTCAAGGAAATGGTCTAAGCTTTCTTTTGAGTAAAAAAGAAAACAGCAAAAACGTCCATTTTGAAAAAATAGGGGAAAATTAAGCGCAATATATTGAAAAAAAGTAGTCTCGAGTTAAAAAATAACTTATTTGGTAGATATCCCACTCACATCCCATTATGGGACTATAAAGTCCTTCAAGGAAATTGTATAAGCCTTTTTAAGCAAAAAAAGGGCCCATTTAAAAAAAATATATTTTTTTTTTAATAAAAAACTTCTTTGGACAATTTTTGCTAGGACCAATAGGTGAAAAGTTACACTCATTTGAATAAAACCCTGTACGACCAAAATGTCCAACTTTGACCACCTCTAAGTCCGGTAGTTCTTGACCGTTAGAGCAGAAAATTTGTGCCTGGCCTACTACCGCATAGTACTAACTTTGGTGCAAATCGGAAGACATCGATTTTTAAAGTTGGGTCACTAGACACGAAATTCCTCATATACTAATTCTTTAAAACAGTTTACAAACCAGCCAATTGATGAATCTATTATACCGTCCGAAAAAAGAGAAATCAATTCGTTAGACACGAACCGGATGGTATAGGTCTGAAACTATAAATTTAATGGAGAAAAACTGCGTTTTTTTAAAAAGTTTAAAAAAGTAAATTTAAAAAAAATGTAAATACTTCTATTGATCAAACAATGTCAAGCGAACAAGAAGAGTTGGGAAATATTTTGTATTATATTTATTTTATACTGTCAGGGTAAAAAGATGTCAAAAATGTCTTTTAAAATTTGTATCCTTTAATATCTATTTAGGTTTTCTCTAATATTTAAAAAAAAAAAAATTTGAAGGACATTTTTTACATCTTTTGATCCTGACAGAATAAAATAAAAATATCACAAAATATTTTACAGATCTTCTTGTTCACTGAACATCAAATTTGCCATTGTTTGAGCTGTAGAAGTATTTGTTTTTTTTTTTTTTTTTTTTGAAAAATAGACTTTTTAAAGTTTTGAAGTCTTTTAAAAAGGACACAGGATTACGAATTGAAAAAAATAAAAACGCAGTTTTCCTCCATTAAAATTAAAGTTTCAGACGTATATCATCCGGTTAGTGTCGGACGGTAATAATGTAAAATATCCTACCAAGTTATAAAGTTCAAAATATCGTAAAATGTATTCGATGATTTGGTACATTTGTACATACACATATACAATGTAATAAAATTACAGCATTTAAACAAAATCCGAAACCACCCTTTGCAACATCTGTTTGGCGTTCTTATGAGAGTTCATACAAATTTTACCTTCGACTATAGTTCCATAACTATGTTTATTTGCTTTTCAGAAGATATGTCGGATCTTTTATTATCTCTTGAAGATAATTTTAATTTTATTAGATTTAGATTGCCTTTAAATTTACAAACTCAGTTTTAATTTAAATTTACCATGATATTTAACTTTTTGGTAATGTTTCAACTGGTTCTTTTGTAAAAATTGTGATACGCAAATAAAAAGTATGAAAAAATATATATATTTCTAAAGCTAACATTTATTTTAATAAAAAAAAGATATCTTATGTATTTTAAAGTTATGGAGCATTGTTACATATATATTACATTAAATAAATTACCAAATTTTAATTTAATAAGAATTAATAAAACAGTTGAAATGTAATTTTTTTTGTATATTTAACCAATTGCCAAATTAAATATCCTGCTTCAAAGCGTATGAGTAATATTTAATTCTCACATTTTTAGTACATTTAAATTCAATAGATACGTTGATTATTGAAAACTAAAAGGTAATACATAATACAACGATTTTCAAATAAAAGAACTATTCTTGTATTAATACTACTACTACTATTTATATAAATGCTCTATGTATGTCTGTATAATTACCTATTTATTAAAAGTATATCTACTATATCTACAATTTCATTTACATTTTCATGAGAACATATTACTGAAAATGCTGAAACTTATTCTCAACAAAAATTAATTAAAAAATATTTTCTATCTTCTCTTTCTTTTTTCATATTTTTTTCCTTTTTATCTGCTAACAAAAAACGAAAATATAAAAAAAATATTTATTCCTATTACAAACGTGTTTTTTCATATTTTTTTAAACGAAAAAAAAAAAAACTAAAACAACGACAATGTAAAATGGATTGGAAATTTTGCAAAAAAAAAACTACTACTGCAACTAAATCTACATGCAATTACAACATGTAAAATAATACAATTGAAAAAAATGAACATTAAAAAAAATTCTTTAAATATGTAAAATTAAACAAAAAAAAAAAATAAACCTGGAAAAATTGGCAAAACTTTTTCATTTTGCCATAAAACTAAAAATGAAACATGAATATCATCTATTCAACTACTTGGAACAACAACAAAAATACTAATACAAAAAATTCTGCACTTGAACACGTATATCTAACTGCTTGTCTTTGGAACTGAATAATGTAATGGTAAATGTAAACTGCATTTCTGTAAATGGACCAAAACTTAAACTACTCCAAACTCTTCTTAATACATCTTTTATGTCTGTTTGTATGGACAACAAAAAATTGTATGGTTTGCTACAAAACATAATGATGACAACGTCATCATGTTGATAATGATGTTGTTGATAATATGTATGCAATTATACAACAACTATGCAATAAATGAAAAACTTTTTCTACCTTGTATCGTTGGTTGCGAACAATGTATATATGTTTCTCTGACTTGTGTATGTGTTTTTTTTTTAAACACTAACTACTTTTGGGGAACTTGGAATTTTTTCGTTTTTTTTCTTCGAAATTATCATTTGTGCTGTTTGGTTTTGTGTCAACCCTTAATGCTTATGAACTTCAACAAAATGCTTGTTTGTGGATCTTGCAACTATTACTCAGGTGGTCCGGATGTTGAAGAGAACACCTCAACGGATATAATCAAGCAACACTTTCAGGTAAGTAAACAGCTAGAACAAGTAAAACCCTTAATGTACCTTACCAAAAAAATCCCAGTTTTACCAGATTCTTAACTTTTGTTTGTGTGTAAGGAAAGAAGGCCTAAACATAATGGATACAAATTTGGAGTAGAAGATTTAAGATAAATTAAGCAAATATTTTGAAAATAGTTTCGTTTACAACACATGTCTTTTGAATATGTACATATGTATTATGTATGTACACTATACATATATGTATATGGTAGTAAGATTTAAAAAGTATTAATTCTTTAAAATTTAATTTGTTATAAAACGGAATGAATTTTTGTTTAATATTTAAGAACATTTCGTATACCTATAAGACGAAATATAGAAACTGTGAAATTGTTCGTTAGTGTTAGTTAGGTAGTTAGTTAGTTAGTAGTTAGTTAGTTAGTTGTTAGTTAGTTAGTTAGTTAGTAGTTAGTTAGTTAGTAGTTAGTTAGTTAGTAGTTAGTTAGTTAGTTAGTTAGTTAGTAGTTAGTTAGTTAGTTAGTAGTTAGTTAGTTAGTTAGTTAGTAGTTAGTTAGTTAGTAGTTAGTAGTTAGTTAGTAGTTAGTTAGTTAGTTAGTTAGTTAGTTAGTTAGTAGTAGTTAGTTAGTAGTAGTAGTTAGTTAGTTAGTTAGTTAGTAGTTAGTAGTTAGTTAGTTAGTTAGTTAGTTAGTTAGTAGTAGTAGTAGTTAGTTAGTTAGTTAGTTAGTTAGTTAGTAGTTAGTTAGTTAGTTAGTTAGTTAGTTAGTTAGTTAGTTAGTTAGTTAGTTAGTTAGTAGTAGTTAGTTAGTAGTTAGTTAGTTAGTAGTTAGTTCGTTAGTTAGTTAGTTAGTTAGTTTAGTTAGTTAGTTAGTTAGTTAGTAGTTAGTAGTTAGTTAGTTAGTTAGTTCGTAGTTAGTAGTTAGTTAGTTAGTTAGTTAGTTAGTTAGTTAGTTAGTTAGTAGTTAGTTAGTTAGTTAGTTAGTAGTTAGTTAGTTAGTTAGTTAGTTAGTTAGTAGTTAGTTAGTTAGTTAGTTAGTTAGTTAGTTAGTTAGTTAGTAGTTAGTTAGTTAGTTAGTTAGTTAGTTAGTTAGTTAGTTAGTTAGTAGTTAGTTAGTTAGTAGTTAGTTAGTAGTTAGTTAGTTAGTTAGTTAGTTAGTTAGTTAGTTAGTTAGTTAGTTAGTTAGTTAGTTAGTTAGTTAGTTAGTTAGTTAGTTAGTAGTTAGTTAGTTAGTTAGTTAGTTAGTTAGTTAGTTAGTTAGTTAGTTAGTTAGTTAGTTAGTTAGTTAGTTAGTTAGTTAGTTAGTTAGTTAGTAGTTAGTTAGTTAGTTAGTTAGTTAGTAGTTAGTTAGGTAGTTAGTTAGTTAGTTCGTTAGTTAGTTAGTTAGTTAGTTAGTTAGTTAGTTTAGTTAGTTAGTTAGTTAGTTAGTTAGTTAGTAGTTAGTTAGTTAGTTAGTTAGTTAGTTAGTTAGTTAGTTAGTTAGTTAGTAGTTAGTAGTTAGTTAGTTAGTTAGTTAGTTAGTTAGTTAGTTAGTTTAGTTAGTTAGTTAGTTAGTTAGTTAGTTAGTTAGTTAGTTAGTTAGTTAGTTAGTTAGTTAGTTAGTTAGTTAGTTAGTTAGTTAGTTAGTTAGTTAGTTAGTTAGTAGTTAGTTAGTTAGTAGTTAGTTAGTTAGTTAGTTAGTTAGTAGTTAGTTAGTTAGTAGTTAGTTAGTTAGTTAGTTAGTTAGTTAGTTAGTTAGTTAGTTAGTTAGTTAGTTAGTAGTTAGTTAGTTAGTTAGTTAGTAGTTAGTAGTTAGTTAGTTAGTTAGTTAGTTAGTTAGTTAGTTAGTTAGTTAGTTAGTTAGTTAGTTAGTTAGTTAGTTAGTTAGTTAGTTAGTTAGTTAGTTAGTTAGTTAGTTAGTAGTTAGTTAGTTAGTTAGTAGTTAGTAGTTAGTTAGTTAGTAGTTAGTTAGTTAGTTAGTTAGTTAGTTAGTTAGTTAGTTAGTTAGTTAGTAGTTAGTTAGTTAGTTAGTTAGTTAGTTAGTTAGTTAGTTAGTTAGTAGTTAGTTAGTTAGTTAGTTAGTTAGTTAGTTAGTTAGTTAGTTAGTTAGTAGTTAGTTAGTTAGTAGTTAGTTAGTTAGTTAGTTAGTAGTTAGTTAGTTAGTTAGTTAGTTAGTTAGTTAGTTAGTTAGTGTTAGTTAGTTAGTTAGTTAGTAGTAGTTAGTTAGTTAGTTAGTTAGTAGTTAGTTAGTTAGTAGTAGTAGTTAGTTAGTTAGTTAGTTAGTTAGTTAGTTAGTTAGTTAGTTAGTAGTTAGTTAGTTAGTTAGTTAGTTAGTTAGTTAGTTAGTTAGTTAGTAGTTAGTTAGTTAGTTAGTTAGTTAGTTAGTTAGTTAGTTAGTTAGTTAGTTAGTTAGTTAGTTAGTTAGTAGTTAGTTAGTTACCTCTTTTACTAAAAGACTGGCATAATTCAAAAACGTTGTTTCGAGAAAAACTACTTTGAATGTTTGAAGACATTTTCCATATCTGAACTAATGTGTTTCATATATACAGGCCTGTCACAGAATTTCATTCCGATCGAAAGTGGAATTATTTCCGTATTTTTGCTTCTTCTAAAAAAGAAAACGAAAAATTCTTTCGGAATGAAACCACTTTCAGTTTTTGAAGTGGAATTGATATTTGTATGTAATTAACGCTTTTCTTAGTTTTAATAATAAGAACCTTTACTAAAAACATGGTTCTTGTTTTGATTAGCTAAACAAGAACAATTTTAAATGAAATCTATGTAATTTTATTCATTTTTTGTCAATTTACGAAATAATTCGGAATTTGGAGAAGCTAAAACAAAAATGATCGGAATAATAATACGGAATTGAAACCATTTCGATCGGAATGTGTGACAGACCTGATAAAACCATATATACGTTTACAGTACAGATCAAAATATACCAAGTCTAAATTTAAACTAAATTTTTATTTGTCAAATGTATGACTTAATTTTGCCGTTTAGAACTAAAATTTATCCTAAATAACACCCAAAATAAAATACTTTTTGAAAAGATATAAAACCATATTAAATAGTTTAAAACGGACTATACTTTGTAACACACAGTTCAGAAAACAAAAATTATGCTACGCTTTTAGTAAATGAGCGCTGTGATTAGGTTTACTAGTTTACAACATTGGCTGCAATAAAAAATTTTATTAATTTTCCATTTCAAACAAAAGTAAGTTGTTTAATCTAAAATCAAAATATTACTTTCCTAAACTTCACAAAAAAATAATTACTTAAATCAAAATTGGTAACTTATGACTGCATAAATAATACAAACATCACTATACCAAAAATAGTAAAAAAAAAACTTCAATATTTTAACGATGATCCAAATGTTTGAAAGGCTTTATGCCCAAACTACTATTATCTGATTGAACTCATTCATTTAGAAAGTCCTTTGTGTTATTGTTTATATTCCTGCCTTGCCTTATTTAGTCCAGGTTATTGTAAGGTTGTATTGTTATTTATAATTTTTTGTATTGTTGTCTTTTCTCTCATTAGAGTACCTGTCATACAGCATTGGATACATGTCGTGAAGATCCGTCCTGTTTATCGTCCTTACAACCAATGCTACAACACTGTGAAATGCATCGTTGTAATCGTAATGCATGCATGACTTCATTGCAGGCATTTTATAAAGGTCCACATGAGGACTTAAATTTAGATGTGGCCTTTTGTTTATGCAAGTAAGTATAACGTAGATACCATATATATACATAGATACATACACAGAACTTTTATATGATTTTTGGAATAAATAGCTTTCTAAAACACACTCAGATTGATGATATACCTACATAGAAACATACAAAAATAGTCATATAGAGATATATAGTTTTGATTTACCTTTAACTGCATTGAGTTGTTAAAAGAAACAGAACAGAAAAACAATAACAACTGAAACTAAAATAGAAAAAAACTAAAACCAAAAATCAAACAAACGAATAAACAAACTTTTGCCCTGCATCAACTACTACTACTCTTTTTAGATAATTGTTTGTGGGTTTTTTGGTTTAGTTTGTTTTGCTCTGATGTATTTTGAAGCTGTTTTTTGTGTTCTGCTTTTTTTAAAACCATTTGGTTTTTCACTTTTTGCAGAAATGATAATTTTTGAATTTTTATTATCCTTTGTGAATATACCTGTGACGACTATCTATCTAACTGTTGTTGGTTTTTTCTCTATTTTTCCATGTTCATAGAAAAACAACAAATCGTCATGATAGTTGTATGATTGCTCAGGAAAAACTACATCCGGTTTGTGCACAAAGACCACCCGACAATAATAATCAACAGAGCTATACCCCACCACCATCATGTCATGCTGTGGCTGAAGCGTGCAAAGAAGATCGTGAATGTCGGTAAGTATCATTTGAAAACAACAAATCATAATTTCTGTTTTAGAAATTTGATATGATATTAACATGGATATGATTACGTAATGCTAACATACATACACACGTACATATGATGCCTGGAAGAGAACAAGGGCGTGAAGACCACTTTTTCCAAAATGTGTTTTTTACGAAGAAGTGTTTAACTGATATGTTTACTACTACTAAATAAAATTAATATATAAATTTGAACTTTTCTATCTGCAATCAACGACGAATTTTAGAATTACATATTTTTAATTAAAAATTTGTTAACCATATTTGTGTTCTGGGGTTAATTTTTGGAGCTGGGTTAAATGTTAGAAGCCACTTTCTTAGAGGTTTCCATTTTTATCATATTTTACGCAAAGGAATAATATGAAATTCTTATGTAAAATGAAAGGCTCATTCAATGTCATATAGACAAATTTGAAATTGTGAAGTTTTTAGGAAAATTATTTTTTTTTTTTTTTTTTTGAAGTTCATTCATTCATATCTTATTTTATTTGAATTTTTGAAAATCAACGTTCACCCGAAAACAGTATTTAATATTTTGTTTCTAGGTCTAGTAGTTCACATCCTCATTGAGAATTTTTAATATACCTCAAAATGTGCAAGTTTCCCCCCAAAAAAGTGCCCACTGTGATCTTATTTACCGCGTGTTATTAAAAGGACTAAGAATATATTTAAGGAACATATTAGCGGTACATAAATGCTGTGAAGTTTTTTTTAGAATTTTATCACAAAATCTAAGGATATTTTTTAAAAATTTTACGATTCTGCATAGGCTTGCCAAAAAAAAAATAAAAATTTAAAATAAATTTAAATCTTGAAGCAAAAGAGATAACACACACATACTTTTTATAGATTACGAAAAGTGCAAATTGGCAACTTCCACTAACTATATTACCGCATATCCAACTAAAGCCCCCTTTACACGAGCACACAAGTAATATGATCTGTCAAAATTTTGTGTGGAAGAGTACGGATGGGATTGTCTAAACGCTATATGTAATGAAAACAACACACATTGAAAGAAAATACGGATGGAGAATTTGACAGTCGTATGACTCTCTTCATTTTTTGAAATGATTAAAAAAACAAGCAGGTCGCATTAGATCAGGGATGTATTTTTATGTAAACATATACAAAAAATGTGAAATCATACGACTTTACGTACGTAAAATGTGATAGTGCAAAGGGCCCTTAACTAGTTCTCTCATAAATAAAGGGATCGATATTTTGTCGAAACGTTCACTTTATTTCACTATCAAAATCAATAGTTCACATTGAAATCAATAGAGAATAAATAGCAGAAAAATTAAATGTTTTAAAAATGTCACTTTGATAGCCACATGTAGTGCTTAAAGTATTCACATGGTACATTTTTGACGAAATATGTAGAATGCAGAAAGTGTCCGATTTCATTTATTGAGGCAAAAAATGCAAAAATTGTTACAATAATTACATGCTATTCAGAACAACAATTGGAGCTCTGTATGAACAAGACATCAGAAGCAGCTACAAATGATAGACACCAAGTTCAACCGCATTTTCAGAATTATTGTTTTCTTTTTTGTTGGAGTATTTGAACTAGTGAAAATAATGGAAACATGTTATGCATAAGGTGTCAATCGGCCAATCGCAATGACATCCCCATGTTAAATTCAACAGTATGTGAGGAGTAGTCATACTTTAAATATCATCTCATTCGGATCATAGATGGCTTAGGTCTCTGGATATTTCTTTTTCTATTAAAAAATTTCATATTAAATTTATTATATAATGTTACCAAAGTGATGGATAGAATTTTGTAAAAAAAATTTTCTATTAATCAGGAAAGGTTGATACAAAAAATAGAAAAAACACTTTATCTGTAAGAATATCTAAACATCCATATTTTTTTGGAATCTTTAGTGCTAAAGTACAATTTAGTTATTTAACCAATACCGCAAGGTTCTGTTACCTAAAATGTACTCTGAATAGAGAAATAAAATTCATTTTAATCTCATGCATTTTTGAAGAGTTATTCTTAAGCACGTTGTTGCTAATTTGTCGTTTTTTAGCTTTGTTACTATTATATAATTAGAAGTTGACACGATGAGATTGTATGTTTAGTACATACATACCATCTACATACATACATATGTATGTATGTATGTTTATATGTATAAAATATATATTATATTTATACACACAAAGTCACTCCTACTCTTTTATACATAAATGAATAAGTACAGCCCCGGAAGTTCGGAGTGTCCGGCTCTTAATAGAGGTTATAGCTATAATATAGTTCTTGTTGTTAAAAAATTTATATGACTAGATATTTACTTTATATGCTTAAATACTTAAGAGGCAATAGAATTTCTTAATAGCATTAAAGTGAAGTCTGACATCATTTCTGAAAATAAATAGTTAAAAACTTAGAAAAAAATAGTGTTTAAAACGGATACATTAAGACATCTTCCAAAACTGCTGAGTAATATAGATATTTATCTAAGCATGGGTGTACAAAGATTTAAGTTTGTCGTTATTTACGGCATTATTGTGTCATTATGTATTTAACTTGACTAAACGACCGCAAAATACGTGGCTGTAAAATTAATTGCCTTTTAAGTGAATCACACTTGTTAGCAGTGCAAGGATGAGAACAAGTAGGAGTAAATGTAGAAAGAGCAGATATTTCCCCTAGTAAACAACTAAAATTACGCTAAATTAGCTAAACAACTAAATATATACAAAACTTGTACAAAAATATACACTCCCTCTCATGAAGTATGTAGTTCTGATTGTATGTATGTATATGCTGTAAACAAAATGTTTGTCTTTAACAACCAAATCCTTACACATGTAGGAGTAAAATTTTACTCAAGTACGAAACAAATTTATCTTTTCAGGCAGGAAACTTTGTAATAGAGTTTTATTTGAGGGAAAGAAAAAAACAGTGATTTTAATTTAATCAAGATTTCAGAAAATTAAATTTATTTGCAATTAAATCATTGAAAAATCCGCAGACATATTTACACAAGAGCTGTGCCAGAGAGTTAATGACATTTTCATTGAATTACAAAAAACAAACGCTGTAACGAGCATAATATGAGCAGAAAGACTGCACTCTCATGATGTACTGGAAACATTAAGCGGATTTCAAATGCAAACATAATATACACGCAACCACACATACAAGCATTTAGAAAAAATGTTACAAACTGTTAGTGTTAGGGGAAAGGTATTAATTTAGTCTTTCAGTATCCTCTTTAATAAACACAACATTATTTACGCCAGTGATTTCAATAGTTTTAACCTCATATAAACTTTATTTTTAAGTTTGTACAGATCAGTTTCCACATACATTCCAAATCCTTCAACTTAAATAGAGCATGTTGCAAAAACTTTCTACAAATCGCTCATTTGCTACATGACTGGCATAGCTCAAAATTCGGGATTTTAAACAAGGTACTCAAAATAAGCGCAGCCTCTTAAAAGTCTTTTATATACCTAGTTTTATTTAATTGAAAAAAAAATTATATTATTTTCGTTATTTAAGAAGTTTTAAACATAAAATGATATTTTTCTACTTATGGCAGTCTGACGGTAAATAGAAAAATGAAGGTAGACATTTTCCCCGTGTGTAAACCTTTCGAGTACATACACTAGTTATTGGCATAAAGTGTTTACGACACTTGTGGGTTTGAAGTGAATAAAAAGTTTTTCTTTTTTTTTCGTACGTATTGTTTTAACAACTCGACATGAATATTGACAAGTTCAGTGGTGTAAGAATAACTTTCACGTACATATGTATGTGAAAGTAGTAGTGTAAAACTGTTATATAAAAAGAAAATGAAAAGAATGCATTATTACGTTGTGGAGGTGACTAAGTGGAGAAGACCTAAAGAAAATTTATTTGTATGGAAGTTTTATCCCTAAATTATACAAATTGTTTTAAAATCCATTTGTCTAATCATATACATATATGTATATGGCAGTTCGCTACGCTAAATAAAGTTTTGTGAAATGTTTTAAATATGTCTTTCCATTACTAAAGAAGTAGCCAATAAGATTGAAACATTCTCGGTCTAACAGTTAAATTTAATAAAATAAACTAATTTCTCATGGTACAAGTCTGTCGTTTATGTGATTACAAAATTTTATTAAAATCGGTGATTATGGAAAAAATCGTTTAAATTGAAAATGAAATTCCTTATTTCTAAACAAAATTTTGTAAAGAGAAAAAATATTTAAAAAATTTTATTAAAATTTAATACTTAACATTTAAATTTCCATTATTACTAGATGTTTGTAAATGTAAATTTTTACAAAAACAAAAAAAACACTTTATTGCTTAAATATATAACTGAGAAACAAACCACAGAAACCTCAGAATACCAAAATAATATCATCAATCAAATTTAATTTAATGTAAAATCAACATACACTCACACATTTTCAAATCTCACAACTATGTAGTATAAGTAGAAAAATTAGGCTGCTCCAAAATAAATAAATAAGATTTTATTACAGTGATTTGTGCAATTTTGAACATGCTTCATCGCAAGAAAACATTTGTCACAAATTTTCTGTTTCTGTATTCCAGTGTTAAGTTATCGGGAAGAAGTTGTTCTAAAAATGTCTTTCCGCTTGATCGCCAAACATTTCCTCTGGAAGTATTACCGGCCATAAAACAATAATCTGTTGTTGAAATTTACCAAACACCACCAAAATCTTGAGTAACGGTACATATTTGACCATTACCCTTCAGAAAATCCGTTTTTTAGAAACAATATTTTGAAAGAAAGCAACTTTTGAGAGGCGTAACTAAATCAAAATTATGCGATTTGTATAAAGTAAAACGGTCTTACGGCGGCCTCCGATAGGTTAGTGGTTAGTGTTCTAGTCTGGTGGGTTCGATTCCCACCTGAGGCACTGGTTAAGGAGCGCACAATAGGGCCGATAAAGGCCTAGGTGTATTTCTTCGGAGTTGAAGTATATATGAACATCCTCCTTTCAAACTAACTAACTAACTAACTAACTAACTAACTAACTAACTAACTAACTAACTAACTAACTAACTAACTAACTAACTAACTAACTAACTAACTAACTAACTAACTAACTAACTAACTAACTAACTAACTAACTAACTAACTAACTAACTAACTAACTAACACTAACTAACTAACTAACTAACTACTAACTAACTAACTAACTAACTAACTAACTAACTAACTAACTAACTAACTAACTAACTAACTAACTAACTAACTAACTAACTAACTAACTAACTAACTAACTAACTAACTAACTAACTAACTAACTACTAACTAACTAACTAACTAACTAACTAACTAACTAACTAACTAACTAACTAACTAACTAACTAACTAACTAACTAACTAACTAACTACTAACTAACTAACTAACTAACTAACTAACTAACTAACTAACTAACTAACTAACTAACTAACTAACTAACTAACTAACTAACTAACTAACTAACTAACTAACTAACTACTAACTACTAACTAACTAACTAACTACTAACTAACTAACTAACTAACTAACTAACTAACTAACTAACTAACTACTAACTAACTAACTAACTAACTAACTACTAACTAACTACTAACTAACTAACTAACTAACTAAACTACTAACTAACTAACTAACTAACTAACTAACTAACTAACTAACTAACTAACTAACTAACTAACTAACTAACTAACTAACTACTAACTACTAACTACTACCTAACTACTAACTAACTAACTAACTAACTAACTAAACTACTAACTAACTACTAACTAACTAACTAACTAACTAACTACTAACTAACTACCTAACTAACTAACTAACTAACTACTACTAACTAACTAACAACTAACTAACTAACTAACTAACTAACTACTAACTACTACTAACTAACTAACTAACTAACTAACTAACTAACTAACTAACTAACTAACTAACTAACTAACTAACTAACTAACTAACTAACTACCTAACTAACTAACTACTAACTAACTAACTAACTAACTAACTAACTAACTAACTACTAACTACTACTAACTAACTAACTACTAACTAACTAACTAACTAACTAACTAACTAACTAACTAACTAACTAACTACTAACTACTAACTAACTAACTAACTACTAACTAACTAACTAACTAACTAACTAACTAACAACTAACTAACTAACTAACTAACTAACTAACTCTAACTAACTAACTAACTAACTAACTAACTACTAACCACTAACTAACTACTAACTAACTAACTAACTAACTAACTACTAACTAACTAACTAACGAACTACTAACTACTAACTAACTAACTAACTAACTAACTAACTAACTACCTAACTAACTAACTAACTAACTAACTAACTACTAACTAACTAACTAACTAACTAACTAACTAACTAACTAACGAATAACTAAATACTAACTAACTAACTAACTAACTAACTAACTAACTAACTAACTAACTAACTAACTAACTAACTAACTAACTAACTAACTAACTAACTAACTAACTAACTACTAACTAACTACTAACTAACTAACTACTAACTACTAACTAACTACTACTAACTACGAACTAACTAACTAACTACTAACTAACTAACTACTAACACTAACTAACTAACTAACTACTAACTACCTAACTAACTAACTAACCTAACTAACTAACTACACTAACTAACTAACTAACTAACTAACTAACTAACTAACTACTAACTACTAACTACTACTAACTAACTAACTACTAACTAACTAACTAACTAACTAACTAACTAACTAACTACTAACTAACTAACTAACTACTAACTAACTAACGAACTACTAACTAACTAACTAACTAACTAACTAACTACTAACTAACTAACTAACTAACTAACTAACTAACTAACTAACTAACTAACTAACTAACTAACTAACTACCTAACTACTAACTAACTAACTAACTAACTAACTAACTACTACTAACTAACAACTAAAATAACTAACTAACTAACTAAACTAACAAAACTAAACTAACTAACAACTAATAACTAACTAACTGACTAACTAACCTAACTAAACTAACTAACTTACTTAGCTAACTGTTGAACTACTAACTAACTAACTAATTGTGCATAATTCGTGTAAATTCCTTTTTTTATAAGTCTATTACTATAAATACATCCATATGTCTGACATTCCTTCACATTCATACCCATCATGAGGTTAATAAAAGCATCTATAGCAATACCATAATTAAGTCTCAAAAACATAAACCGCTTTTGATTTGTGGTATTTTGTGAATGTGACAAAAATAATAAGGATTATTCTAAGACGATTACATGTATTTTAAAAATAAAAGTAAATATTTATTTTAAAATAATTGTAATTTAATATGTTTAAACGCATAAAGAAACATATGGACATATACATACATATGTATATCGTAAAAATTATTTGAATTTGAGGTAAATACATATGATAACTGTTTTCCTTTGAATCCCTATGAGTAGCACACACCTCTGCTAATTTTAAAAGTAAGAAAAAACAAACAATTTTATTTGAACATACTTACAAAGTTTTTTTTAAAAAGATAAATAACAATTAAGAAATCACATGCTTAACAAAAATATAAAGAATGTTGAAAGGAATTTAAAAACTATCTTCGATATTTATAAATATCTAAACAAATAAATAAACAAATTACTTACACCTAAAGAAAACAAAAATAAATTCTTGTGTTTACCCAACCAAAGAACTAATGTAAACATATTTTTATTTGGATATCAATAGTTTGTAAAACTTAAAAAATACATATATTTGAGATATGCATTAAATTTAAGGTAAATACCTTAAAGAAGGGCTTAATTTCTAATAATTCCTAAGTTGAGATCTAACTTTCCTTAATGTTTGTTGGGTATTTGCAAAAGAAAATTATATTAAATAATACCAATAAATAAAATACAAAACTTAATAAATAAATTTGAAATTGTTTTTTTGTATTGCTTATAAACACAATAACAAAAATACCAGCAACAAACATAGGTTAAATGCTAATGAAGTTGTAAAATGTTTTACATAACTTTTGAACTTGTAGTAGTAAATAGTAGTTCAGAAGGGTGTTTTGTATTTTGTGTGAAAATAACACCTTTGACAAATTTGTTAAATATTTTTGTTTATGAACAAGTGTATAAGTTAGTTTCTGTGTGTGTGTGTGTGAAGAGCAAAACTTTTCAGTATTTTCTATGGCTTTTTCCTCAAAAATGTCACAAAGTTTAAAGCTGAAAATATTTTGCATTCACACTTTATTAAGAAACCAACATGTAGAGTAACCGACCGATACAATAATAAATTGAAAGAATCACACACTTACTGTCACAGATGCATTTATAACCCAGCAGTTTCTACAAGTATTAGAAGTATCGCCTTTAGTCAATATTTTGCCAAATTTGTCATATTAGCGTCCCAAAGTAAAATAGCGATAAAATAATGGCCAAACTATTGTCATCAAATAATCTAATGTAATTCAATTCACGATCTATTGAAGAGTGAAATGGACATAGATTTAAATCATAATTATTGACTTCCCAAAGTTAAAAAAAACACAAATTAATAACTAATTCGGTACTGTCATCCCGAACGGAAGGGAAATCATTATACAAATACAAACATTTTATGATAACAGCTTGTTACAAGGATGTTAACTAGTTACAAACACAAAAACAAGATGAAAAACATATGCAATTTACATGCTTGTAAAGCCTTTAATAGGACTAAAGAGAAATTATACACAGAGACATTTACTTATTTAGATACTTACACTGCAAACACAAATGAATGTAGAAAAAACCCAACATTTACTTAAACACAGCCATACTTTACACATGCTTTTAGAAAACTTTTATTATGCATAAAAGAAGTAAACTTTTCATGTATTTTAAAAACGCACACAATTTTACTACACTGTAATAGTTTGTGGTTTTGCAGTACCAAGTTATTGCAGTAGCAGCAGCAAGTTGTGGTAATGTTGCTATGCATTTAACTACATACATTCATGGTTTAGTAAAGTATGTTTTTGATAATATTATTGTAGTTGTTGCTGTAGTTTTATTATACAGGATTTGCTTGATTGCATTTTTTGGTCATTATATTAGTATGAAAACGTGATTGGCTTTTAAGATGCTACGTAAGATTGTACACTCAAAAATTCTCTGCCCAGAAAAAAATTGAAGGTCTGAAAGCAAACATAAAGGAAATGCTTTAGTGTTAACATGGTTAAATGTCTATGTGAATCGAGTATGTTTAGGCTATATTGATGTTTAAAAAGTAGAATATTCCAAGTCGAAAAAGAGATTTTAAACTTTCAAAGATTAACTACCTTATTCATAACAATTTATCAATACCGTATATAAAAAATTTTGTATGAAAACATGTCTTATAAACCATTGATAAATTTTGAATAAGGCCCTATATTTTTATATCCTTTAGCTTCGTGAGAAGAATATATATATATATATTTTTAAAAATAACATCATTCCGTTTGTAATTTCTAAAATTAAATTTTCCGAACCTATGAAGTAAATATATTCCAAAGCCTTATAAATAGATTTCAGAGTCTATTTAGCCATGACTGTCTGTCTTTCTTTTCGTATGTGTAAGTCGAAGTGCTTTACGTGAGCAACTGCCATTTCACGGTGGTACATTTACAACCACAGGCAGAGCTTATATATGACTCATCTCCACCCTGTACGTGGTTCTGCCGGTTCATGTACAAGCACTTTGCTCAAGTACTCGAGTGTACAAACATAAATTATTCAGCTAATTTTTTTTCTGGATTGGCCCATAATTGATCATAGCTTCCGTATAAAGTCAACTTCCGCAAATCATTTAAACGTCAATAGCTCATGAATTTAATTTATTATTCTCGAATATGGTTTGTATATATACAAATTATTCTGCGATTTTTTTTTGCGGTCCTTAATTGACAATAACTGCCATGTAAAATCCACTTCTAAATCATTCTATGAAAGTTTTTCCCCATCGGCCGATAATTGGTCATAACTACCAAATAAAGCACTTTTATCAAACTCAATTTATCGTAAATCATGAGTTAATTTTATAATGATAACGGAACCACACTTTTTTTGGATTGGTCCATTATTATACCCTATACCACTTTAGTGGTGTATATATACCCAATATACCCTATTGGGTTTTTGCTAATGTTTGTAACGTACTTTTTGAATATGGGCTCACGACATATTTTTATACCCACCATCAAAAAAGATGGGGGGTATATTGATTTTGTCATTCCGTTTGTAACACATCGAAATATTGGTCATAGACCCATAAAAGTATATATATTCCGGGTCTGTCCGTCCGTCCGTCTGTCTGTTGAAATCACGATAGAGACCACACGAGAGTTGCTAGACAGTTGGAATTTTGCATAAATATTCTCCATTGTTAAAGTTTGTTTGGTATTGAAAATTGGCAATATCGGTCCACTTTTTCGGATAGCCCCCATACAAGTGGACCCCCAAAACACAGCTTTAACGGGCATAACTGCTTTAGAAGTACAAGTATAGCGATGAAATTCGACATAAATAAGTATCATATGAGCCAAAATCTTTCTACCAAATTTTTTGAGGATCGGCTCATAAATGACCCTACCTCCATATAAGGTCCCCTTCTGAAAATTACTTTATCACTCATTACTGGTCCCCAAATGCATGTATACCGATGAAATTCGGTATAAGTATGTTTCTTATGAACCAAAATCTCTACCAATTTTTTTTAGGATCGGCCGATAAATGACCCTACCCCCCATATAAGGTCCCCTTTAGAAAATGACTTTAACACTCATTACTGGCCTTAAAATTCGAGTATAGCGATGAAATTCAGTATAAGTAAGTTTCTTACGAACCAAAACCTTTTAACCAATTTTTTTTAGGATCGGCCCATAAATGACCCTACCCCCCATATAAGGTCCCCTTCTGAAAATTACTTTAACACTCATTACTGGCCCTAAAATGCAAGTATAGCGATGAAATTCGACATAAATAAGTTTCATGTGAGCCAAAATCTTTCTATCAAATTTTTTGAGGATCTTTCTACCCCCCATTATAAGGTCCTCTTCAGAAAATTACTTTAACACTCATTACTGGTCCAAAAATGCGAGTATAGCGATGAAATTCGGTATAGGTAAGTTTTTTACGAACCAAAATCGCTCTACGAATTTTTTTTAAGATCGGCCCATAAATGACCCTATTTCCGATATATGGTCCCCTTCTGAAAATGACTTTAACGCTCATTACTGGCTAAAAAATACGAATATAGCAATCAAATTTTACACAATTAAGTTCCTCGCTAGCCAAAATCTTTTTAATAACTTTTATATGGATAGGTCCATATTTGGCCTTACTCCCCCTATTGGGTCCACTTCAGGAAATAGCTTAAACTCTCATTACTGTCTTAAAAATAAGAGTAAAGCGATGAAATGCTACTCACGTAAGTTTCTTCGCTCCGAATTTCATGCGGGATGTGTCGGTAATTCACAAAAGTTTCCCTTCAGGAAAGAGTTTTGGTTAATAAAATGCGAGTGTTCCTTATTTAAAATACGAGTATAGCGCTGAAATTTTGCATAAACAAGTTCTATACATAATCTATGTACAAAATTTTATGAGTATCGGTTCATAATTGACCCTCACGGTTTAAAAATTGAAATAAAATATTTGTTTTTTAAAAATTAATATTTTGTTAGTTCAAAAGAGCTCGGTCCATAATTGACTTAAGCCATATTCCAAATATGACCCTGATGTTTATAGGGGAGCATTCCTTTTACGGCATACGGTTTGATGGGGGGTATATGAGATTCGGCACAGCCGAATATAACACTCTTACTTGTTTGTATTGGAAATATATTGCAAACTTTCATACATGTATACATACACATGAACGTATCTACATATAGTATACTAACTGTATGTGTATTAACTGTTTATGTACATATGTATATAATGTTTAATGTATCTAATAGTTTGAAGCAGGCAAACAAAACTTTTTTCTAAATAATTACTGTCTATGTCTATGATTAAAATATTTCTGTGATGAAGTCAATTAAAAAGTTTAGAGAAAATTAAGTCATGTAAAAATTACTCGTCAACAAGATATTTGTGTTATATAAATAAATAATTTTTGTAATTATATACATATTTTACTATATAGAATTTATTAGAAGACTTTATGTATTACTTTATTTTAAAATTTTTTATTGCATTATATGGTTTTATGGTAAAATAAAGTTTTGCAAAACAACAACATTTAAAGAAAGTAAAGAGCATTAATTTACTGATTATAAATAATTAATTTTTATAAAAATTATTTATTTCTTTAAAACTCATTTATTTTCCAGACTCAAGCTGGAGTATTACGAACAAGCGTGTGCCGTTGATAGCGTGACCAAAAAGTGTGCTGGTCGTCCCAGTGGCTGTCGCACGGCTATGATTGGTATCCTGGGAACAATATTACGTACAACATGTGGCTGTCATGGCAGTGATGCTCAGTATTTGTATCAGTGTGTTGGTTGGCGTAGACTATTATGGATGAATCCATGTGTTGGTAAGTACAATGTGTATAGAATTTTAAAAATAATTGAAATTTTATTATTAATATGCAACATTTTATTGAAAATTATCTAGTTGAGGCACAAAAGGATTTCCACATGAAACGTTTAGCTGAATTGGGCTTTTTAACTACAACTACTACTACTACCACAACCACTACAACAACAACTACTACAACAAGAGCACCGCCTCCACCACCACCACCGCCAGCACCTACTACAACGACGACAACAACAACACATAGAATGCCTCCACCAGCAGTGCCACCTAAAACACCACGTAAACCAGCAATATTCATGGTAAGTTTTTATTTTTTTTGCATATTTATTAAAAGCTACTGATTAGAAAATATGCAATTATTCATTTTAACCATTTCTTCATGAAAATTCTCTTTTTTCTTATGCTTACCAATCAACCAAACATCAATTACCAATTTTTTATGAAACGATACCAAAAAACACTTTGCCAAACATGTACACAAAAAAAAATTGCAACAATCATAAAAAAATCTCTCTATTTATAAAACAAACAAAAAATATTAGCCAAAAGAAAATGTTGAACCATCATCCGTGGAAGAGAACGTTATTGAACAGCCATATCGAGTGCATAACGGAAATGACGAAAACGGAAATGGCGGAAATGACGATTATCATAGTATCAACAGCAATGCTGGCAACAATGACAATACTAATACCAATGGCAACGGTAACGCTAATAATGGTAATAGCAATGGTAATGGCAACGGTAAGGGCAGACATATAAAAAATGGTGGACGCAATGGCAAACACACCTACAGTAATGGCAACAATAAAGCATCTGCTGTGGCTGAAACCGAAAATGGTTATAACGGAAATGCGGGTGTAGGTGGTGGTAACGGCATTAATAACCATGGCATGGGAGGTAGTCATGGCAATGGTAATGGCAATGGTCGTGCTGTAATTGTCGATTTTGGTGATCAAACAATTTATGTTGAACCGATGGAAACAACTGAATTTGTGGTTTTGGATACAACGACCATTCCAACCACAACAACAATAGCCACAACCACACAAGCGCCAAGTAAGTAATAGAGTTATGAACTTTCAATACAAAAATAGTGTTAATATTGTAAAAATAAACAAAAAAAATATTTTTGTAGGTATCTAATATTATTTTAATTTAAAATGCTTACATTTTAAAAGTATAACAAAAACGTAAAGCAAATTAATAGATTACAACATGTTACTTATATATCGTTACCTGAAATGCAATAGTGGGGAATTTTTGAAAGTTTGAATTTTTTCCATACAATTTTTTTGAACGTTTGTCATTTTGTTTTATAAAATGAGACCCTTAATTACTGCAAATAGGTATTATTTCCATACATTTAAGTCTTTCTAGAGTATATCTTCTTGTGTTATGAATACATATAGTATTCTCTTATTTAGACAAGGTCAAAAACATTTCCACCAAAAACATTTTCTTCTTTCTGTACCCTAGGTCTAGGTATATCTTCGGATCTGATATAACATACATATATACATCCTCCTCCCCCCGGGCATGTTTCCTTGATGATAGACCGCATCTAGGTGTATTGCAATTTCCCCCTTATGAGGTGAGAGGTGTTACCAATACCTCTAGTCTGCCGGGACTATAAACTGGTGTTTACAATTCACTGCCTGGCCTAGTCCTTGCATGAATTGAAAAGAGGTCTAACCAGAGCACCACATAATCTGGTACTATGGGTGGCCATTTGCCCACAGGACTTGTCCTGGCTGTTCAGTTGGTTTCGGTTGCTTCGGGATCCACGTAATGGCTGTGGTTGATACCTAAATCGTAGGAAGGGGGTGCTTGGTAAAAGACACAGTGAAATATAATTTTCATGATGAATTTCTGTTATCGTTCCTAGATGCTAGGAGCGGTACAAACTACAGAGCATGACTGTGGATTGATAAAATGGTGGATTTAAGCTGATACAGCAAAGATTGGGATTTTTAGTGCTTTCTGATGTTAACTCTGATTCGATAAAGCGGATGGAATAATTGATGGATTTGACGGATGGAGTGATTGGTGGCTTATGATGTGCTTAATAATGGTGTATCAAGGTGGAGGCGAAGGTGCAAGGTCGTCACTGCCCTTTCTTTAATTTATCGGCGATTTTTCGTCATGGTTGAGTGTGTTAGAGTTTACTTTAAAACATACCCAACTTATCACAGTGGGTCTTTGTGGCCACTGAAATAAGTCTTTTCTATTAAAATGATCCGTGTTTCGGACTATTAATTACGTCCCCTAGGTGCTGTTGACGAATTAACAGAGCCATCTTAGTAGTGTAGTTGGGCGACATATAAAGGTTTTCCTTTGTCGGGGTTAGATTGAGCTTGCTCATGACAACTGTTTTTCCTTAACGGGACTACTTTGACAAGAGATTAGATAGCTCGAGTACTTCAACAAAGTGAGCGTATAATGGACCGGCATCCATATACGTAATTGAAAAAGAACACCGTGAGATAGGCAGGTACTTACATAAAGCACTTCGACATTCGTGTACATCCTCCTAACTAAATGATCGTAAATGTATGAATTTCTTTTCCGGCATCGATTACGGTTAAAATGAGCCTTAAGAAACTAAGAAAGTATAAAGTATTTATAATTTTTGAAAAGCTAACTCTACAAAAAATTTGTCTTTATGTGAAAAAAAGTTATAAAATTTATGTTATTAATTTGATCTGTTTCATCCAAAACTAATTTAATTTTTACATAATTTTTAAATAATTTTATACCCACATATATTGAAGATATATGTAACTATTTGTGTTTGAACGACCTATTTAAGAAATATTGAAATTTGGAGGTTAATTTAAACTAAAATACAAAATAGGCAAATATTTTTTTCGAAATATTATTAATAAATCATGGAAAAATATTTACTCATTAAATAATTGATGCAAATACTATATCACACATTTGTAAAGCACACACGCTCATATGTACATACATACATATCTTCCCAGTAGTTTCTCTAGAGCAGCGGTTCCCACCGATTTTTACTTCGCGGACCCCTTGAAGAACTTATTTAATTTCGCGGACCCCCATACATATTTTGATATCTTATTGTTCTAAATAATTGTCCATCCGAAAATTGACCTAGTTCATTAATTCCTAGGTCTAATAAATGTAGAGATGTCATATCTATAAAATATTCCCGTACTTTGAGAATATATAATATTTCAGATAGGTTTTCAACAGTGATGCCAGGAGATTTTTTTCAGAAATCCCTACGCTTATGAGAAAAAATCCCTTTTTTCCCTACACCCACTTTTTTTCAAAGTTTATCTTAAAAAATACAAAAATAACATCAAAAACTAAAATATTAGCTCCGTTTTATGATATACATATATGTATGTATTTTTTTTTAATTTTTAGGAATGAAATTTCTAGAATTTAAATTTATATTTTTTTTCTTTCAATTTTACATCATACAAATCTTCCAACCCTGACTCTTCAGTTAAGATAAAAAAAAACAATTGAAAGATTTATGGCAGTATATCGAATCGTGATAAAAATTTATTTTATATGCCTCCAACAAAAAAATTTTCATAAAATAATTATTTTAAATAAGGTTTACTTTTGCGTTTACTTTTTGCGGTTTACTTTTATAAATTTTCAGAACATTAAATTCATTTTTTCAATCCTGAGTTACTGCATTAAGCCCCCGACTACTCTATCTATAAGGAGTCAGAATATATCGCCCTACAGGATTGGCATAATCCAAAAAGTCGTTTCAAGAAAAATGGATATGAATATTTAATGACATTTAACTATTTTTTTAATAACTTTTAAACAAATCAAGGGGTTTTAAAAGTCCAGATTCAGATAGTTGAGGTTAATATGTTTCTCATCTAAATTGAAATTAAATTTTTAGTTGTCTAATATTCACAAAAACGTGGGTTTTAGTTTTTACGTTTACAAAAAATCGATTTCACATCGAAAATAATAGACATATTTGAAATTTCATAAATCTATATGAAAGATTTCAGTATGTCGCATGTTTTGAAGACCTTAGTTCAAGAAAGCCGAATTTTGGATTATACCAGTCTTGTAGCGATATGTAGGTACATATATTGTAGAAATTACAAGCGGAATTTTTACTAACGATACACTTAAAACTGATTTCATTTTTAATTTAAAAGTTTAATACATGAAAGAGTATATTTTTAGTTGTTAAAAACTATGAAATTGAAAAATCCCTACAATTTGACAATAGTAAGAAATCTTTCCCTTTTTCCCTACACGTGAAATTTTTGAAAAAAACCCCTACAAAAAGGGAAAAATCCCTACACTTGGCATCACTGGTTTTCAATTGCATGTTTTGAAGATAGAATGACTTCTTTGTTGATATGTTAACATGATGTATAATTTTATGATCGTGAGATCTTTCATGTTCATTTTTCTTCAAGGTAGCGAAAAGGTTTCTTTATCAAATATTGTCACATGTGCTTAAGGAGTCACGTTTCAAAAATTTGTTGCGATTGCAAAGGGTGAACTGAGTAAGTGAGCTAAGTTTTCGGGAAAATAATATAAGAAAGTTGGACTTCTTCTATGTTATAATATATGATTTGAACTCTTTGTTAAAGTACTGTGAATTTGGAACTTAAATTTGAATTTTAAAATACCAACGAATTATTTTACTTCATGGTTTTTGGCTACATATTTACGAGAAACGCTGTGGATTTTCTGATGTTAATTTAATAATATGTATTGGTCAACAAAATCAAGTTAAAATCTGTGTATCACGTCGGATTGGAATATTTATAAAGAGATACATAAAGAGTCTCCTCTGTTTTGGAAATATATAACTTTGGTCTTTCAAACAAGAACACTTTTGCTTACAATTTGATAAACTTAAATCTGTAATAAGATTGTCTTTGAATTGAACTTCATACTCCGGTACCAGTATCCCTAATTTAATTGTAAGGCAGAGTATTATTTGTCTGAAATAAAAACCATTATTTCAGTACATATACAGGAAATAAAAATTACAAATCACTCAATACTTTATTTTATAAAAGTTATACAATAAATTTGTAGGGCCTAGCTTCTTCCTGATAAACAACCGAAAAAATAAAATTCAAAAAGTCACCAAAAAATTTGGGATTATTGCACAAAAATTGGAGATATTTGTACATACATATAAAAGCAGAATATTGTTTATTCATGGTTTTTTTTTCGTTCGTCTTCGCGGACCCCCTAGGATTTTACTACGGACCACTAGGGGTCCGCGGACCCCCATTTGGGAACCGTTGCTCTAGAGAACAATTTCCATATAATAATAAAATTTTAAAAGGTACAACTGGAGGAATCTTTTTCCAAGTCAATTGAGTAATTAAAACAAAACTAATGAAATTCAGCGCAGATTCATTTAACTAGTTGCACTTGCTAAGAAACGCAAATGTTAAAACATTTAATTAAACAGGTAATTTAGATCCGGCTATCCGTTTTGTTATTATAAGAAATATACATAGTGATGACTTATAGATATAACAAATTTTAAACTTTGAGAGCTTAAAACTCAAAACTCACTATTTCGTCTTAGAATGGAGGTGACATACATATGTATTTATGTATAAAATATTTATGTGACAAGCATCCCGAACTGCAGGATATGTACATATACATACAATGTACAACTTATATAAACACAACACATGTATATATTACCAATACATACATATGTATGTACACATATCAACCACATAAAGGTACAATTTACAATTATCACAACAACATTAAAAATACACAAATCATTTGGAAGCAGATAAATTTACCAAAAAAAAAAAATAAATAAAAATAACAACAAAATAAATTACAGCAATAATTATGAATGTTAAGAGATGAGTAGCAAAAATTATTTTTTCACATATACAAAATAACATACATATATCTACAGGAAATATCTGAATTATATCGAATGAGAGAGCGAGAGAAAAATTTAAAATTATTTGCATTTTTAATGATGTTTGCAAATGTTGAACAGCAATGGTTTTTTTCTTGCTGTTTTTATAATTGGTTTGAATTTGTACAACAGTGTGAGTTGGTCTAGAAATACGCATTAAGCCTGCCTGCTGATATAGAAAATATGGTCTCTGGAATATCAAAAAAATAGCTCCGCAGTTCGCTTGATTACCTCTCTTTTAAAAATTATTTTTAAAATTTTTTATAAGTTTTAGATACAAAAAAATTATACCCATTCTATTTTTTAAGTAATGGTCTAATGTATACATATAAGAATACATATAAGTATATTATACATGTGTAATGTGAAAATGTCCATGCTCCACATATGGGAGTTATTAACATAAACAATTTCAGAAATTTACAAATAACAGCAAAACAAAATAAAAATTTTATGGAATACATATTCAGTCACTTCAATTTATGGAAAAAAATTTTTAGAGAACATCATCATTAGGATGAAAAACCCAATACAATGTACATCATACATACACATGCATGTATATGTATACGTGAAAAATACAACAATAATTGGTAATTTGTATGACCATATATTAAATGTTGAAAATTATATGATGGTCGTCTATCATTCAGTTGTTTTATTTGTCGTCCATCTGTCTGTCAATAACACCTATGTATGTATATACATTTACCCACAAATTTATTCAGTTAGTTTATAAAATTATGTACGAAAAAAAAAAATGCAGCTAAAAATTTAGCTGTTTGACTAAATAATATTATATTTTAATGTGATTTATTTTGCTGTTTATTGCTGAAGATAAAAATTTATTTCATTTTATAATTTCATAAGCATTTAATGGTTTGAACATATTCATTAGTAGAAGTTATAAATTTTGCTATGAAATTAAAATAATTATTAAAATGAAAC